>NC_089781.1:88197987-88245487 GCF_040412425.1 Macrobrachium rosenbergii
CACAGTATTTATGAAAGCTTTACCATAACCTTACATAGGATAATTAAAGGCTTCACCATAATCTTGCACAGGTTAATTAAAGGCTTTACCACAATCTTACACAGGATAATTAAAGGTTTTACCATAATCTTACGTAGGATAATTAAAGGCTTCACCATAATCTTACAAAAGATAATTAAAGGCTTTACCATAATCTTACATAAGATAATGAGGGATTCAGAGGGAAAACAATTAGAAAGCAAAAAGTAAACTATATTCAATGTTGATGAGCGTAATGGATTCAAAAGACAGAAAAATGCGCTATCTATAACCATCAAAAGATTAAATGGAAAAAAATCTGATAGAAAGGGACTCAACCTCAATGCTACAGTCCTAAACTGGTCTCACTTCTTTCGAGATAAGGTAATTCAGTATTGCAGGAGTGCGCTAGACTAAGAAATACTGTAAGATACCGGCAGAATCTCATATTCTGGAAGGTTGAATGATAGGGGATAAGTCAGAATGGCTTAATCCCATGTTTATAACTTCAATGCAGCACCTGTGGGAACATGAAGCCTGAAAGTTCACTATGTAA
The DNA here is from genome assembly GCF_040412425.1 of Macrobrachium rosenbergii. NCBI lineage: Eukaryota > Metazoa > Arthropoda > Malacostraca > Decapoda > Palaemonidae > Macrobrachium > Macrobrachium rosenbergii. The sequence continues at coordinate 88,198,562 of NC_089781.1, forward strand.
TAATAGTAGCAGCAGCTGGGGAATTTGTTGAAAACCAGTTTCTGAGGTACTATCACCTAAAATGCGTGAGTCGACAGAACGACCGAAATGAAATGGATCTTACACACAAGATGCGCATCACTAAATAAGACAACATGACTCTAATCCAAACACAAGAGAAAGGAGTCAATCTTCAATTACTGTGGGATTACTATCCAACAAAGCTGCATATTAGAGCCAGGATAATGTATCTTATGCAAAATTGCGTAGCTGATGGACACTACAGGCCTCTCCTTCAATACAAAATCTATTAATCACTACGCCCAGGATACTTTCATGTGGTGTGATGAACTGCAAGTTCTGAAACATGAAATAAACTAAAAACAAACTAGACCCCGTGAATTTAATCTATGCCATGAGTACCTTACATGCTTCCATTCACGCTAAACTAGTGACTTGATCTGATTTATGAAGTTTAGGCTGTCAAGCCAAGCAATAGGGCACTTTCAGCCTTTTAGCATCAAGACAGTGAAAAGAGGGAGTTAGTGTGGTTGGACAACAAGATATAGAGATCCAAAAAACAGAGGTGAAGTAAACAGATCTACTGGTGGAACTGGGGGGAAACGCCCAGAGTTGCATTACGAAGTAATGGAGAAGTTGAACAGTAAGACTAAAGAAAGGAAGCGGGAATAGAGCTTAAGTGAAAGGCTAAGCAGTGGCTGGAGCTAAGGGCCGAAGGACCGCTGCAAACGCCCTTTAGTAATATCTACAGTACACCAAGTGAAGTAAACTGATAAGGGAATGCAGATACCGATCGTTCCAAACCTTATTGCCTGGAATTAAATAAAAAAAGTTAACAATAAAACTCACAAAGGATCAAAAACTAAAATTAAAATATGAACATAACCTGCTGCTCTGACCAATCAACAAACTACCAAACCCACATACAACTGAAACGACAGAAACTAAGAAATTAGACGGATTTGAATCAAATTTATTGAGATCCAAATGCCAACCAAACAAAACAGCTTCCCGTGCCGGGAATCGAACCCGGGCCTCGCGGGTGAGAGCCGCGTATCCTAGCCACTAGACCACACGGGAGGTATCAGCTTGAAGGCAACTGCAAAATCTTGTTCCAATCCCCGTGATGACGGAGGTCTTCCAACTGAATAATTAAGTTCCTTTCACAAATCTCTTAGAACATAATTATATCTGTATCAGTAAACGAAAGGGAGGTTTAACTGATCAAAAGGCACGTAACTGGTCTGGAAAGCATGAAAAGGAAACTCTTAAGTCCTACTTTTACCTTCTCATTCCCACAAACACTCCCATACGTCTTCATCTCTAGATCATTTTTCATCACTTTCTCTTGACGTGCTCTTCTCACTTTCTTCTCATGAAACCCCGTTATCTAACTCCAATTTATGGACAAATTTTTCACTCTTTTCTCTCCAACTCAAACTTCTGTTTATCTTTTTGTTTCAATGAAATCTTCCTCATTTCGTCTCGGTTTCATTCCTAGTCTGAGTCGCTGTTTTTAATGAGCCTTTCCCTGATGTTTCTATCCGGTGTCCTCCCTTTTATTCCTTTGTCTCTCATGTCTTCTCGAATAAAGTCTCTCCATCCCTTCATTCTCTTCATTTCATACACTTACTGAATGGCTCATGGCATAATTTATCCAATTGCAAATATAGTACTTACCGCCAAATACACATCGGGTAAAGTCAACCGGATTCACGTCAGATATAAATACTTAAAAAATTAGAGTCGACTTTTCCTGTTCAACTGATTTCATTTCAACGATCTTTGTCTCGTCAGCATTTATATGCGTTAAGTCAAATGGGGTTCTCTTCACTGCATCAATTAAATTCACCTTACAGTTTATCTCAAAGTGATGCACTACAGTTGTAATTCTTGGGTCACCGTGGTTAACTCCTCTGCCATTGCTTATTTACCTCTGCCTACTTCAATAACTCCAAACACTTCTCTTCACTGATAAAGTGTCTCTTCCATTTAACGATTTTTCTCGCTTTACCCTTGAAATCTTTCTTTGCTGAACTCCGTAAGGAATCATCGAGGGAATGGAGAAGACGTAACATCACATACGGACGAACATTAGCAGAGGCAGAATTCAATTTATTTACTTAGGACACTGATCCCACTTGCTCTTTCCTATATCTGTATTTGCTCTTCTACATTTGTACAAATGGAAATTCAGTGTCGTGAAAATCAAGATTATTCACTAGAGTATAAAGCAACTCTTCCCAATGACATAATAGAACTTACATATTTCCTTATTGCTTGCACACAAGGAGGACGTCTATGTCTACGTCTTTGTGCCCTGAATTATTATAATTATTATTATTATTATATATTACAAAACATAGGTGCTGTACATGAGGGTTTTATGTAACCCTTAAGCAATTATAAAAAAAAAAAAAATTAAAACTGCCATTAACTGGATGGCGACCAATCGTAAAATATCAGTCGTCTAAATTATCTACTGGAGGTTATCAGGAAATCAGTCACATGCATCTACCTACGAAAGCACTTATCATTGCATACTTTGCTTTCACCTGCGTGTGTCAGCAAGTCTGTGTTGCTTAAATATCTCCAGACTGATCAAAAAGTATACTGAAAACATTCAATTACTGATTACCTCCAGATAATTCAGTTTGATTGCGTATCGATTAAGAAATGGTGTAGAATATTTATCAATGCCAAAGAACAATCGGTGGGTCTTCTGAGCTTCGAAAGAGGGGTCGAGCAATGTGTTATCATCCAAGGTCCACAGATTAGAATGTTCATTAGTCTTCTCGTAATCCAATATCAAAAAGACATGAAAACCGGCCCAAAATAATAACCTCCTAGGAAAAGACCCTTCTTTGTAATGACAATAACAATAACGATAACCTGATGGAAATCTTCCTGCCATACTTCCTCTGCTCCTCTATATTCTCAATCTAGTATTTTTTACTCTTCAGTACATCCAAGAAAACATCAAAAATGTCTTCCCATGCCGGGAATCGAACCCGGGCCTCCTGGGTGAAAGCCAGGTATCCTAGCCACTAGACCACATGGGATCTGCAAAGTGCTGAATTTCCAGTGAATAAATACAAAATAAATATCGATTTCTCAAAAATTACCTCTTGGTTTAATTCGATTAGAACAATGTCCTTTACTTGTGGTTAATCTGTTGTCAACCTTCTTCTGGTAGTGACCATGTAGGGTGTTTTTTTTATTGTGGGACTCCTTAAAACCAGTCTATAACAGTCACCCTTAATTTAAACATTCCTTCTTACTTCACTGAAGTTTTCTTTGGTGGGAGAACAGCACCACTGATTACTTGAGAAAATACCTTTCATGATTTGTAATATATACTGCATACTAAATACATTATATTCACTTTTGTTTGTATGTGGACTAATTCTTCCACCTTTTTGTATACATGCTACTAAAAAGTGACGAACAAAATGACACGACTTCTGGACAATCTCCTCACTAGTCAAGTCTCTCATGTTTACTCCGCCTCAAACACTGAAAGATTTAGGGGCTGCTCTTACAAGCAAGACCCCGTGCCGGCAGAAGGCCGGCTTGATCTGACAACTATGAGAAAACGGCTTTTATAATGTTAATGGAGGTAGAACGACAGGAACAGGTTTCGCAGAAGGAAACAAACCTAACCTTTCCTAGACTGTAATGTCCTGGCCTAACCAGACCTTACCTTCCTAACCTCCCTTAGGGCTCTGTGCCCTAACCTGGCCAGGTCTCTCTCTCTCTCTCTCTCTCTCTCTCTCTCTCTCTCTCTCTCTCTCTCTCTCTCTCTCTCTCTCGAGTAAAACACTAAATATCAGAGATAATGGACTACGCTTCCATTCGGAAACTACCCCAATGGAACTAATATTTTTGTAATGGATCACAATATAAAGTCCACGGTTGAGTGACCCGGGACAGCATGATGTCTGATGATTGACTGACTGATTTATTACGTCTATTAAAACTGGCGACACAACATCTAGAGGACCCTCTGGAAACTTTCATATGGCGAGAGACTACGACTCAATAGGCTCCGTTCAATTTACATTTTTGTGATTCTTGACTTTTCTGCAGTGAATGCGCTCCTACGCCTCACACGAAAACACTTTCGTGATCGTTTTTGCTATGCTAATTCAGCACTCTGGCAGTAAGTCGAAATGTAATTCCAACATCACGGAAGAAGCTAGTATGTGTATAATGACAGGTGTCACGACAGTAGCAAGAAGGTCTGCCCGTCCACAGCTTTATTCTTTAACCTTCTGCTTTACACTGCCTTACCTAGTTCTGTCATTTCCCCGTTCTCGTCCAAAGCCTATCCATGCCCTTACTCTTCTTTTACTACGCTATCCCCTGCTAATTTTAGGTAGGAAAACATACACATCATGCGAATACCTTTAAAAATTCTTATTGCAACACTTTTCAGAACTTTATTATTGGACAAATTCTCAGTAAGAGTGATGTTACTCATATTACTACTGCAATTATAAAAGGTTAGCACTTACAAACTGTATGATTGCTGTGCCTTTTCAACATCAATCTTTTTATGCCTAAACTGCACTTTGAAAGCTTCCGGAAGAGTGTTAAAGAATATTTTTGACTGAGTGGACAATGACAGGCTATTTGGTATCAGGAGGACTCAGGACAGTTAATCTTGGAAGGGGGAACTTAAAAACTTTCACATTCTCTGATTGTTATGTAGACTGAGTTAAGGAATAAACCATATCATTCTTCAACTGTCTACGCACATGTCTGTACAGGACAAATATACTTAAGAACCATGCAGGGTTTCTTCGGCGGCGTGAGGCCAGATAAAGAAACCTACAAACTCCAGGCAATTAAATAGTCTCACACCAGCTGCACAATTCTGTCACCTCACTTAAAATCCCCTTTATAGATTCAGTTCGTCTAAGATCCATTTGCAAAAAAAAAAAAAAGGTAAGGGTGTGTAACGACGTAGGAAAAACGCATAAACAACAAGTGACTCAGCCGTGCCGTCGCAACAATGTTGCATTTGTAAAAAATGCTTAATAATTCTACTTTTACCACTGACTCAAGTGTTTCAGGTGTCTCACTACCCATACGATTAAAACGATTTGTGACGAAGAGTAATGTAACGGTGGTTAAATAGTGGTTTCAGCTGCATTATCACGTCGAATGTCAAGGTTGCTATAAATCAGAATAATTAGCGAAAAAAATAAATCGAACGAGTTTCTTAAACGTAAACCAACAAATGAAAAGCTTTGGTTAATTTTTCTGTAAAGGAGAAACCATGCGAAAATCGCAAGGGATGTTACCATATTATCTTTTGTTTGGTTAACAGTACTTCAAGTGGCGTAATAAATAATCAAGAAATGACAGCAAGGGGAAAAGATAGGAGACACAAAAATTAAAGTTTATGAATAAATTTTTCAAGTGAGAGTAAGACACTGACGTCTTGAAAAAATGAAAACAACGGGTGAAAATTCCGATGGGACGACCACTTCTCTACCAGCTTCCTCGAATCCTCGAACAGTAAGACCGTATTGGAATGGAATGGAATGGAATGGAATAAGAAATTTAGGCTTGATGGGATGGAATGGAATGGAATGGAATCTGAAATTTAGACTTGAAGCCCAACACTGGAATCCGAGGGATTATCCAGCGCTTTAATGAATTTGGTTTGAGATGGATAGTTACGGCAATGAATTTATAAATTAAATAAAGTAAAAGAATTATTTTAAAACAATGGTAAAAATTAAAATTTGGCAAAAACTGATATGCCCCATAAAAAATTTGATAACTTTGCAATTATGATATGCATATAACATTTACAGTGTAAAAAAGTATAAAAAAAAAAATCCATAAACATGCTTATATACACAACTGCAAGTGTCTATACTACACTTGGCAACGTACCTAGAGTGTAAGACCGTATTGATCATGAGTTTAATCAGCACTTAGTTCCACAATGCATTTTGCTTTCTCTTGGCCTTCACATTTCAAAGACTCTCAAGGTGGCTAGGGACTCGACAGCAATGGAAAGATTTAAAGCGACACGATAGCCGAAAACCAAATTTCTTGAGTTAAAAAATGAGATGTATTCAATACATTCACCGACTCCGAAAAATTCCTGCAAAAGGACAAATTCTGTATCCTTAGATTTGTATCCGAGGTCTAACACTTGGCGTAAGCGTGTCAGTTCAAGAGTGAATGTGGTTGAGGTGTAAATCAAAATAGGAATGTAACTTACATAAGTTAGGAATAGCATGCAGAAACACCAGCATTCAGTCAACTGAGCTCAACGCAACTAGGCTGGAAACTGTGGAATACTGTATCACATCCAAGGAAATTCCTTTTATAATATCGCTGCTCAAACTAAGTATAACACTGTCTCATTCGTTAATTTCACAAAGCATGATGATATGACAAGAGCAATTTACGTACCACGAATCTTCGCGTTACTAAAGAGAAGTGAGAAAAAATTCAATGAAACAATCAAAACTTACATAACAAACTGACCCATTCACTACCCAAGAGAAAGGCACATCTAGGATGGTAATACAAAACATTACTTTCCTCGAAAGAACATTCACTACAACTTCTATGTATTTTTATCGACTTGATTCCTTTTACCTTGTTACTTAGGAAGTTAAAAGTAACCGTATGCGACTGGGGGTAAAAATAACACGATCCACTGCGAGATTATGGTGCCGAGTCAACAACAGTCAGAAGCGCATCCAAGTAAATCAAACATCAGTACCTCTTCAATTAAAGACAATGCTTGACCTTCTGCAAAGGTCGACACGCGGTTGCGTAAGACGGAGATTCTCCAGAATAAATAGATGCAAATCTGATGAGGAAGTCGAAGAACGAATGACAACCACCTTGAAGGAATGACTTCGATTACACATCACACAATCAAGTGTGCACTTGAATAACACGAGTGATTCTTTGGTCAACGTTCACTTCTCACCCAACGAAATGAAGAGTGTCCTCTATGCCAAATCCAAGTTGATAAGCACTTTATATATCCATATATATATATATATATATATATATATATATATATATATATATATATATATATATATATATATATATATATATATATATGTGTGATACTTTAAAGCAACTATGTACATAAAGGTAGACTGAACCTTTCACAGGAGCTCGAGGGTTTACTGGTAGGATAAGTACAGGATCAGTCCTTCGTACCACTTGCACTTAGGCTATGGAAATCTGCCCTTGTCTGAACCACTGGACTTAGCTCTTATGAAAAGCGGGGCTGTCCATTACCCAAAAACATTCTTAAAGAACGAAACAAACTCAAAAAACACCTATTTCATTAAAAGCAAACATAAAAATGGGCCATATTTTTCTTCCTCTCAATTATAAAAACTCAAATTCTTACCTTGAAGTTTGGCTTCCAGTATAAATAGAACTCTTATAAAAAAAACAGGTTTGTTCATTAACCTAAATCCTTCTTAAAGAACCAAACAAACTCAGAAAACAGTTATTTCATTAAAAACTACCATAAAGTAGACAACATGGCCTTATTTTTCTTCCTCTCAATTATAAAAACTCAAATTCTTACCTTGAAGTTTGGCTTCCAGTTGAGAAGGTTTCATATTGAGAGGAAGGCCGTAATGTCGAGGGTTATACTGAACCCTCACGTAGAAGAAAGTGGATCGAAGCCATTCTACAGCTACAGCAAGATCGGTTACAGTACCCAGCACGATCTACGAATAATAATAATCATGAAAATAAAATCACAAAAATTATATTTTAATTTGTACACATTTATATACATATATTTCATCAAGAAGAAGACCAGAAGTAATTTTTATTATCATTATTATCATTACTGATTGACTATGAAATATTATTATTTGTTGTGTTTCATTCATAAGATGAACCCTATCCATATAGAACAAGCCCACAGGGACCACTGACTTGAAATTCAAGCTTCCAAAGAATATGGTGTTCAGTGGAAAGAAGTAACACGAGGTAATGGGAAATACAGAAAGAAGGGATCAGTAATTAGAAGATGAAAAATATATTAATAAATAAATATAAAAAATGTGGGTAAATCATTAAAATACTGGGGCAAGTAACAACCACTTTCATCTTCATGGGCTGAATAACGAATGGACACCAACTGCATAAAATTTCACTAACATCATCAGTTTCATACAATTACACTAAAGGATCATCAGCAGTGTGTAGACAACGCTCCCTCCTTTGTTTCCCCAACGTACAAACAATCCACCACTCACCTCAACCTTCCAAGAACTTTCTAGCTTCCGGGAATTTATGGTCTTTCCGTTCCAGTGCTTGTTTTCACACTATCTGTCCCGTACTTATTAGATCTTCAGCTCCTGCTACGAGAGAGAGAGAGAGAGAGAGAGAGAGAGAGAGAGAGAGAGAGAGAGAGAGAGAGAGCGCGTTCACTAACCTCTGCATTGAGATGTTCCACCAGATTGAAATGAAGATAAGACTCCAAAACATCCTTGCCATTCACTAGATTTTCATACTTCGTCTGAAAAAAATAACAAGAGCGGTTGAAAATTACATTTAAAAACTCAATCCACAGATTTGTTCCTTAAAATGTAATGATGGTAAAGAGGTACTTCATATAGCAAGATGTAAGGAAAAATTTGTTTCACAATGCTTTGAGCAAGGTCTGTTTAATCTTCCCCAATCCTCAATTTTGTGGTATGTGGATTTTAAGGTTTACAGGTCTCATTTGCCTTTCAAGTAATATCATGAGGTTCGAATCATACGGGTTATAGGTCTCTTCACCAGATTTCAAGTTCATAAGTATGTCAATTCTTGAGTTATGGAACTAAAATAATGGCTTAACCCACAAGACGTGGTACTTTTATCAAATTAAACAAGTTTTGGGTACCGCTGTGTAAATGCCAATACAAACCTTCAAATTCTTTAGTACACTGGTTGACATATTAATGGAAAGAAAACAAAAGCCAAGCAGATACAGTATTGTTGTAATAGCAGCAGCATTGTCAAGAAGCTAAACAAGTTTTGGGCTATGCCAATGGCACAGCAAGGTTTCCCACTTCAGAATAAATACATGAGTATTCTGTTTCTTCAGCTGTTACTACAAAGACAATGTACAACCCGGTTCTGTCAGTACTGTTGGACTGTTGAATACCCAATCCCTAAAGAGGTAAGGCCTGGGGATGATACTAAAGTTATGGATTAGTCGTTGGAAGTCATTTACGCTATCAGTTCTAAATTCTAATCGGAGAATATAGAATTTAGGCCAAAGGCCAAGTGCTGGGACCTATCACGTCATTCAGCGATGAAAGGGAAACTGATAGTAGGAAGGTTTGAAAGGTGTATCAGGAGGAAAACCTCGCAGTTGCATTAGGAAACAATTTTTACAGAAAGTCGACAGTCAGATGGAAGAAAATATGAAAGGAGGTACAGTAAAAGAAATGAGAGAGGTTGCAGCTAGGGGCAGAATGGACGCTGCAAAGACTCTTAAGTAAATTCTAATCAGTTAAAATGACTGCGTGAGCCTTTATACGTCATGGACAGGCAATAAAACTTTGAGAGGAGTCCTTCAGCCACAGAATAAAACTAACAATTCGCACTAGCAGGTTTCCGATTGCTAATAAATTAATGGAATCAGTAATTGGATGGATCTAAAATAGCAAACTTTACAGCGGCAAACAAATAAAAAGACCAACAGCTTAGGAAATAATAAATTTCTTTTTTATCAATTTCTACGTTTTGCATGACGTCTCATCTCTCGCACGGCCAGTCAAGCATAGAACCGAAAGAATCAAAGTAACGCCTGTTAATATGCTCCTTCTGAGGCAGCTAAGCAATACCCACATTAAATTGCCAGAAGAGTCCTTGTAACTGATGGGAGTGGTAATTCAATTTACATTTACCTTTCCCAGAATTTATATTCAATATGGGTTTAATGGGTTTAATGGGAGACTCGTAACAAGTAAAAAATGCGCCAAGGTTTATTCGGCGCAATCGAGTTTTCTGCGCAGCCGCTACAGCGTGTGATCAAGGCCACCGAAAATAGATCTATCTCTCGGTGGTCTCGGTATAATGCTGTATGAGCCGCGGCCCATAAATTTTTAACCACGGCCCGGTGGTGGCATATTTTATATCGTTGCCAGAAGCACGATTATGGCCTAACTTTAACCTTAAATAAAATAAAAACTACTGAGGCTAGAGGGCTGCAATTTGCTACGTTTGATGATTGGAAGGTGTATGATCATCCATACCAATTTGCAACCACCTAGCCTCAGTAGTTTTTAAGATCTGAGGGCGGGCAGAAAAAGTGCTAAAAAAAAAAAAAAAAAAAGAGTGCGGACAGAATAAAGCGCGGACGGACAGACAAAGCCGGCACAATAGTTTTCTTTAACAGAAAACTAAAAAGGTACTGGTTACTGGATTTCTTTTGTGTTTTATTCTAGGAAAACGAAAGATGACAGCTGAACAATCCCCTTCCTCCTCCTTTTCAGAACCTCTTAGTCAAGCGTATACAGTAGGTAAAAGAACCAGAGTTGTAAACATATTTGACTCAACATATAATGCCTAAAAAGTTGCAATCCTTTCATATCTCATGGAATACTTTTGTTGCTGTCCATGACCGTAAGGAAGAAATTAATTCATGAATTTTGAAATCCATTAACATAAAAATCGCTGTTTACCCCTCTTCAAATAAATGTTGCGTTATAACTGTCTTTCATAAACAATAGAATATCGAGCAACAGCATACTTGCGTTCACCGTAAATCAACATTTTAGTTGTGTATCCACATTACCTTAACTTTCAAAGTGAGCATGAGAAAGTTACATATATCTGGTAACCCATATGAAATACTGGGCTTCTATGACAAAGGAAAAATCCACGTCTACAATTATTGTCGACCATTTGAGTGAGAGTCACTAGCTTTGACCAAGTGTAATGCTTTATAATATGTGATGCATGTTCCCGATCCCAAATAGACAACAGATAATCAAGTCCGGAGCGACTGCAATTACAGCGCTTAATCATGCAAAAGGATGAGATTTATTGCAAAACCTGAAAGTCATAATACAAAAGTAACTTTATGTTACGCATAATTTTAGGATACCAGTGTTCCAAATCTCCCATAAGTGCCATTACTGCATGTCTATGCGTATTCAGGTTAACTGATGGAAAACATTACGGACTTTTCATGAAATTAGCTACAATAGGTGTTCTTAAAACCATTATGGATTTTGCGGTTCATATCAATCCAGGTATAATTTGTGCACTGACTAACAATCGATAACGAGCATAGTTTCATTACTGCATTTTCTTTGTATTATTAACCTTTTCAACAAAAAAATTGTACATATTCCTTTAAAGGCAAGAATACCTGAATAACATAAAATACGATAACTGCTTCTTACCACTAAAATCTTGCATTGTTCAATTGTCAAATTACAAGATTTATCTTCAGTAAAAAGCAATTATTTTCTAAAAGGCTTCCAACTGAAATGAAAACAAATTAACAATATGAAATACATGCACTCTACAACTTCCGATTCAGGGACAACACTTGTGCAGAGCATCCACAATGCCAAGGTTTACAAAAAGCCTCCATAAGGTCTGACTATTCCCAATTTCGTGTACTGAGCCATACACGTCTCTTGCTAAATCTCTTTCCTCACCCTTTTATTTTATAATAATGCCCCCACCTGACTAGGCCTCCGTTTTTGTTCACAATTTTCAGTATAAAATTTTTCCTAACATTTCTCACTAATAATTTAAAAATTTATTCAAATTGTCCCCAAGACAACTATGAAATTTTCTACTACATTCATATACCTCCAAGTCTCCAGCTTTTGTCTATAACATCACATGTGCCCGAATAAATATGAGATGACAAGACACCAATATGCCTGCTGCTAGTTCTTTGACAGGACACCAATATGCCTGCTGCTAGTTCTTGATTAAGTGCATAGATAACTGTTAGTAAGCAGTGCTGGGTCATACCTAAACTGATCAAGTAGAAATTAGCAAGGAATCATCGTAAAAGACTAAGGTTTCAAGAAGCAAGTATATGATAGTTCCAGGTACCAAACGTACGGAATCGTCCCAAACGTTTTATATAAATATCCTTATGCTTGCATTTAAATACATTTTTATCTGTTTATTATTTTTTTTTTCTTTTTAATACGTGAGATCTCTTTTTTTTATGTAGCTAGTTCCTTTTACCTTCTCTTACTTCTTAACGAACACCATACTCTTTGGACGCTTGAATTCCAAGTCAATGGCCCCTGCAGTGGGCTTGTTCCATATGAATAGGGTTCATCTCTCTGAATAATAATAATAATAATAATAATAATAATAATAATAATAATAATAATAATAATAATAATAATAATAATAAATACTTAGGAATTGTTCACAATTTTTTTAAGGTGAAAAGACTCTGAGCGGATACATGCTGAAACCAAGCTCGTGCTTAATTACTCTTGTTACATCCTGTTAACAGATCAAAAATCTTCTTTTGTTGATAAAATAATTCAGAAATGTTAAGGAAAGTCTGCGGGACTTTGTAAACAGACACTCACAATAATTATCAGTTCTTCACTGCTAGCCTTCAAGTCACGTCGCTAGAGGCTTTGTTACCCTTTGGCAACAAACGTCAGGAACAAGGAAACAATGACGTCATGTAATAGTAGGTCCAATGTATGGAGGACGCTGAACCATGTCTATTTTTGGCCGTGAAACAATTCACCAAGTCGTTCCGAATCCGTGAGCGAACCTGGTCATTACTGGCTCCGAAGAGTGAGCAGGATTGAGCACTTATGCAAATTGAACCTATAAGGTGTGCAAGGTCAGGGTAGGTAGACCCATAAATTTCTTTCAAAGACTCTCTTAGACAGAGGGAGAAGAATTGCTCGGGAGGCATTTGAAGAAGCCCAATTCTTGAGCAACAGCCCCCGTGATGTATAGGCCATGAGGTGGGAACCATGCGAGAGAGGTAAACAGTCTCTCTACAACAATATGAGGCTTCCTGGTCACTGGAAAGAGAGAGAGAGAGAGAGAGAGAGAGAGAGAGAGAGAGAGAGAGAGAGAGAGAGAGAGAAATATCTTGCAAAAGCATAACTTCCATTAGTCGGTGGAATAAAAAACATCTTTGTAAAACATGAAAAACTATTGTTCACTCCATAATAATCAATCTGTATCTATCTTGCAAAAACATAACTTCCATTAGTCTGTGGAATAAAGAACATCTTTGTAAAACATGAACAACTATTGTTCACTCCATAATAATCATTCTGTATCCTTGCAAAACATAACTTCCATTAGTCAATGCAATAAAAAAACATCGTTGTAAAACATGAAAAACTAATGTTCACTCCGTAATAATCATTCTGTATCAGAAAAAAATGCGAGTGACCTTAAGCTTCTGACATCTTGCAAATATCAAGCCTCCACACGCTGCAAGTTCCTAGGTAGAGCAACTTACGGGATACAGGGAGGAGAACTTGGAGCGATATTTCATAAATCACTGAGCCCTAGGTTTTCTTAATGGCAACGCCCAAAAGATAGACTGAAAGGATACTTCATCGAAGCAAAGGCCACATATACCCGGCATTGATTACCAAAGTCGGTGAGACGCCAGATTAAGTAAATAAGCAGCCACTGGCCTGACAACCTGGCGACGTTAACTTAATGACCGATAGTGTTGAGGCACTTCAAGTATGGTGTCTTTCCGCAAGATATTTAGTTCCTTAGTCTTGCAGTTCCTAATCAAACTCTCCACTTGGAATTGCACTGTCATAACTCTACGTCAATGCCCTTGGATGAGTTGTCAGTTGACTTTAAAATGTAGGTCTCATGTCTCCATCAATGTACGATCACAAACAATTCTGCTTTAAAGTCTTCCGTGGAAGAAACTTACAATATCTACCCAATATAATAAACAACAGTCCATCTGGAGTTTTTTAAACGTAATTATCGAAAACGTCTTAATAAAAGCTGATGACTTTAACACAATGAAACTCTGTCTCAAAAACATTTTAAAACAGAACAAAGTCTTCTACACAAAATGAAAAAGGAAGATACTGCCCTTGGTGAAAATATTAATTTTGGGTTACTTGGAAGGGCTCCATTGAAATTCCTATCCTGACAAATTTTGGTATATCTGGACATGAATTAAAACGTTAAAAAGATTCCTCTCCTAAGATCATTCCAAGTTTCATCTAAATTCATATCACAAGTAAATGTCAATTGAAACAAATTTATTAAAATAGAAGAATTGACGCAAAACATCATAAAAAAATCTATAAAAGGCTTCTTATTTAATTAGACCTGGCTACATGTCATAAGAAAATTCATTTAAATATATCATGGTAACTATAAAAACAAATCTAAGACATCGCCTACCATCTACCTAAGGCTCAGCATCATAAACCGAGGATCCAGAGAAGAACTCTCCTCGACTCCACTGGGAAGATTCACTCAAATCCGTTTCAAAACAGCTCATTGCTGCATCGTCTACTCTTGGGAAACACCGGCTCTGTTTTTAGAAGCGATCCAGCCACCCGGAACTACCCTTGAAAAATCCACAGCCAAAACCTGATAAACAACTGCCATCATCTGCACGATTTATGAACTACTGACGTCATCCTCCCTGCTACCATTTTCCCAATCTAATTAGGGTCATTCGCATCCCTCTGAAATTATGCAAAAGGGGACGCCGAAGAGGATCTGGCGCACCCTTTCGCCTACTGTCACGTTTGGACCCCGGGGCCGCAATTGCACAAGGAAAGGTAATGGATGTTAGGATCCCAAATTCATGTTCGACCTCAGGTCTAATCGTGATGATAAATGGTCTGCTACACAATGGGTACGATCCTTCCACTGTTTCATAATACGGCTTTCGGGGTATACGGAAGGTATGAGGGTACTGACTTGCAAAACTCGTCTTCAGTCTCTAAGCAAATTTTAACTGGAATACTTATATTATTCAAGTTAATTTTGTTTACTGCTGATAACGTACTTCAAAATACCAGCAAAACAAATCCCTTTCATCCTCAATTGTGAAAGCTCATTTTGGCACACGTCTTCCTTCTCTTTTATAACAAACAGCAAATAATATAGGCATGGCATATACAGTAGAATTTAGGCCAAAGGGCAAGCGCTGGGACCTATGAGGTCATTCGGCGCTGAAAGGGAAATTGACAGTAGAAAGGTCTGAAAGGTGTAACAGGAGGAAATCCTCAAAGCAGTTGCACTATGAAACAATTCTTAGGAGAGGGTGGATAGCAAGATGGAAAAAAGAGAATACGAATGGAGGTTCAGTAAAAGGAATGGAAGGGGTTGCACCTAGGGGGCCGAAGGGACGTTGCAAAGAACCTTAAGTAACGCCTACAGTGCATCGCGGGAGGCGCACTGACGGCACTATCCCTTTACGGAAATACTAATAGATTCGCCAGCAAACATCGATTATACAAGATCTTATCATCTAAAGCAAAACTTACTTCACAAATTCATATTTATCCAAGATACTGATGAAGTAACGATTAAAGATAATAATGTAATAACATGGATTTGGATCCTGGAAGGTACCAACTCCACACCTTAACAATTATCCAGGAACTCCGTACTTCATTTTAATTAGCTTCTTTACATTAAAAAAATTTATGAAACCAAAGGATTCCATGTTTTATTATTAATAATACACTATTTAGGAACACTTAAACGGTAATTAACTTTCCAAGCAAGAGTGAGGTCCACATCAGGTCTCCTACTAACTTTTAACACCTTCCCACAAAGCAAGAGCCCGTGCTGACATCAGGCAGGCTTAATACAAATCAACCAACCTACTTATGGAGTTGTTTCCATATTGGGTGCGCACTTTCAATAGAATCAAATTAGATAAAATTTATTTCTTTACTTACAATAAAACCACTCCATTACATGACTGTATTAGGATCAACAATATCCAAATAAAATAACACTTAAGGAGGAAGATATAAATAGCAAGTAATAAGTGCGCCGAAGTTTCTCCGGCGCAATCGAGTTTTCTGTACAGCCGCTACAGCGTATAATCAAGGCCACCGAAAATACATCTATCTTTCGGTGGTCTCGGTATAAAGATGTATGAGCCTAGAACCATGAAACTTTAACCACGGCCCGGTGGTGGCCTATCCTATATCGTTGCCAGAAGCACGGTTATGGCTAACTTTAACCTTAAATAAAATGAAAACTACTGAGGCTAGAGGGCTGCAATTTTGGATGTTTGATAATTGGAGGGTGGATGATCAACAAACCAATTTGCAACCCTCTAGCCTGAGTGGTTTTTAAGATCTGACGGCGGACAGAAAAAGTGCGGACAGAAAAAAGTGCCGACGGACGGACAAACCCGGCACAGTAATTTTCTTTTACAGAAAACTAAAAAACTAATAACAGCTTACACTTCAATGACACCATATGTGAGCTATCATAGAGGCTTTAATGAAGTGAGTTTACCTTCTCAATGGATCGCTCGCTCTCCCCACTCACGAATTTCATTTCCTAAATCCTGATCAGTGTTATTTCCTAAATCCTGATCAGTGTTACAGAATAACTGGGTTACCACTATCATTACCTATCATCACCAATGACAAGCCTACACCAAACGTAATTGAAATACCCGTCATTAGAGAGCCACTTTTTCCTTATTTCAGCCATTATTTGCATCCATCTAAAACCATCTCCCAGAGGTAAAGATTACAGTACAGTAGACTGCAGTTTGAGTGCTCAAGCGTTTGTTAATTATACTCACTTAATTTATGGTAACGACAACAATTTAGTTTTTAAACTACTGCTCATATAAAGTATTGATGTTCTGCGTGTTGATGGTTCTGATCTTCATGAAGCTTCCTTTTTATGTCTCTATTCATTTATTTTACCTTGTACCCCGAGGAAGTGTAAGCTACGCAATACACGAAACCATTTGGTACCTGATCTTTAATCTGCACCTTTTCTGTGGTTATCTACGTATATATCATTTAAGTGCAAAAGTTAAGTAGTTTATCACATTAATTATATATATATATATATATATATATATATATATATATATATATATATATATATATATATATATATTATATGTGTATGTATATTTATAAATATGAGAAATAACTTCAGTATACATTTGATAGCAGTAACCTGGAATGAAAAACTTATTACGAGTAAGCTGTCATTATCACTTATACAATAAAAACCATTAAAATGTGTAAAGATTAGGGGGAAAAAAAACAGCCTCCGCGTGGTTAGAATAACAACCTTAATATATAAACTGCAATGTGTGTCATACATCTACTTTTCCGGTGTGTAACAATGTCTATAGGTAGCCTAATGAGTCAGACGTATAGAATAGAATATGGAATTTAGGCCTAAGGCCAAGCACCGGGACCTATGAGGTCATTCAGCGCTGAAAGGGGCAATAGACAGTAAGCAAGTTTTAAAGGTTGCAGTTGCACTATGAAACAATCGTTAGAGAGGGTGGAAAGTTAGAAGGAAGAGATTATGAACGGAGGTACAGTAAAAAGAATGAAAAAGGTTGCAGCTAGGGGCCGAAGGCACGTTGCAAAGAACCTAAAGTACTGCCTACAGTGCACCACATGAGGTACACTGAGAGCACTAACCCGTAAGGGTTACACGTTTAGCATCACAAAACCCTGACCATAAAAAGGTAGAGAGCCGTAATGTACTTGATACCTTGTTAAAATGTTGCAATTGCAACATACCTTAAACGGTGCGGTCATTTTGACAAGGCAGGTACACTAGTATGACGAGTATTAAGCAAAACACTGGTAAGATACAACCCGCTGAAATACTGTATTTTGTTGCATAATGTTAAGCGTTGCATTGTTGTTTTCAGTTTCGTTATGTTATATACACTCTCCTCCTCCCTCCCTCCCTCTCTCTCTCTCTCTCTCTCTGAACAACAGCAACAACTGTTATTATAACAATAATGATAAACTCTGGTCACCAGATAAATGCATGGTGCAAGAAGACAATATGAAGAATCATTTCAACAACTGACATCTAAGACACTATTAAACAATAATAATATAAAACCTAAAACATTATATACATACACACATACGTATATGTGTATACACACACAAACACACACACACACATACATATATATATATATATATATATATATATATATATATATATATATATATATATATATATATATATATATATTATATTCCCGTGTGTAACAATAAAAGTCTGAGTAATATCCTCCACGTTTAGACTACCGTCGTCATCCAGCATTCGGCACATGCATGGTACACGACGTAAGGCTTGCCACCTCACTCTATGTACAAAATCTGAAAACCGGAAGGTGCATCTGATCAGGGCCGACCGAATCCGTCTGAAGTAGATGATTCGTCATTCAAAGGGTTTATTTTTCATTTATTTAAATGGCCTGCCAGTATAAGAACTATGGTCAGTGAACCGCGGCTTTGGAGCCGAAGTATACATATAATTTCTTCATAAAAACGAAATAAATACAAATACGATATTAAATCATACCAAAAAACTACTAGAAAAACTGGACAGCATACCTGTCACTTTCTCTCTCTTGCATCACAACGAATACGTTTGTACAGAATCAAAATGAAACTCTCATAAACTCTCTAAGGATACAATAGGTTCAGATAAGTTATATCACGGGAACGACCGATAACATGACATGATATTGTGCGGAAGGTATAGAGAGGCTCTACCTCGATTGTATTTGCGAGGGTAGAGGGTGCGAAGAAAACGCGATAATAGAACCCGAGAAAATGGCCAACTGACAACTCGGCTACCATAGCACCACTGACGAAATCGTAAGGACTCGCCAAATCCAGTGGCTCCGCAAACCGGTGCGTAACTGCTGTTACGAAAAATTACCCTCATTAGCGTATAATTTACGCTGATTTAGGTAAAATGGGACGATTTTAATAGCAAATTAATCAATAGCATTCATTTCCAACCGTGTAAGAAGTGTAGTGATAAAGAAAACCCATTATGATCAGCAATGCTTTGCCGTGTGTAGTCCACATGAGGTTACTGCCAACCGCACGATTACTAACGAAGAAATACCGACTAAACCGGAATAGCAGAGGTTTAGCAACGACGGCGCATCTCGGGAACAACCACAAACAAAATGGGGATGTCTGGGTGGAAGCCAACCCTCGAGTCTGCCTCCACGATGTTCATACGGAGTTGAAAGCTGGAGGTCTGAAGCCCAACTCGCCTGTCACCCTACGTGCTGACCTCATTGACGAGCACGGGAAGCACGTAAGTTTCACACCGAGAGAAACAGTACCTGAAGTGTATGTATAAGCTTTTATCATGTACATAATACCTCGTAAGCCACCCAGAATACTAACACAAACAGCAGCTGAAAAATGTTCCTGCTAATAGACTTTTCTAACAATATTAAAAGTAGTTAAGCTCACGGTCAAGAAACTAGACTGGTTTACAGTAACCAGACAGCCAATTTATAACAAATTCGAAACGTAACTGGAATATCAGTGATGATTACTAGTACCTAAAAATAAGTTCCATTTGCACATTTATATATCATTTTTATGTAATGCAAATATTTCGACAAGTTTTAAAACAATAGAATGATCTGCAACTGAGATAAAAGTACAACGAAGGCTACTATAGATAGTATACCATTCTCCTAGCTAACATCACAACGCGAGCGATAGCATTGCGACACAAAGCACACGAACCAGCAACTTAACCCCTGCCGCTACCTCCACCCCACAATCGGAGATCCCCACCCATCCCCCCGACACTATCATACCATCTCCTAGCGGCTTAGCCAAATGTCATCATACCATCTCTTAGCGGCTTAGCCAAATGTCATCAAACCGTCTCTTAGCGGCTTTGCCATTTAATGTCATTAGTGCTATGTAGTAAAGATTATTGGTCAAAATATAGTTAAATAATCATTGCTATTGTTTATAGTTGAAAATACATACCTGTACAATAGGAACGTGAAAAAAAATCACAAATATAAATACACTTTCACGAGCTTCATTCATTACTAGTCACACAAAGTGGATATTTTCATAGAATGTAATGGTCTCGCTTTTACAGGATATATATGAATTTATAATAGGCACAATGACCTCTTAAGTTCTCGATTTCTTGACACTTCTGGCTTACGCTTACCTCACTCCAATCCAAAATAGGAATTCCAAAAACTAGGACTTGTTTTGCTAAACACTCCTACATTCAACTACAATACTTTGGACAGAAAATTAATGTAAAAATTAACTTGAGCACTACAAAAATCAAGTAAAAGATCAGCACACTGCTCTCTTTTGCAGTATAATACTTAATATGTTTGGCCTTTCTCATTTATCTCACTATAGAGTTCATTGTGCCTTTCTGTGGGCCGTTGTTTAGTACAATTATATTATGGTACAGTATACACTAAATGTAAAATACTGCTGCATTTTTCCGCCTCAAATATGAGTGATGAAAATAACTAGTTTTACAATATATTATCAAAATTACTATAAATTCTAGGAAACCGAATCACGAGTAAAAATCAACAGCTGTGCACACTTCATTAAGAGTTATCAAAACCTCTAAGCCCATTAAATAAAAAAAAATGGCAATGCTTATGAAAGATCTGATTTTACACCACTACCATATGGATCTCTGAAAAGAAACTGCATTTTAAAGAACTACATTATTCTCCTGCAGTTCTGCTCTCATGCCCACTACATCTCGGATTCAAGTGGGCGAGTTGATCTTACTCTGCAAGAGTCAGTGGGAGGATCATACACAGGAATATTCCCTGCTGGGCTTCTTACAACCCTGAAACCAGCACCAAATGAATTTTCTTTTCTCAGACTATGCAAGAGGAACCCTGAAACACCTTGGAAGGTTGGTAATGGTTCTCACATTATGCACAGCATGTACTGCATGACTGTTTTAGTTTGTGCAATTAATGATGTGCTGGAAACCTTAATGATTTATCACTGCAATTAAGGAAAAAATGAGTAAAACGAATGAGTAGAGTAGATTAAACTATATACCAGTGTTTTAGCCTCTGATTTATTTAAAGAACAACAGAGCTTTATAGTTAGCCCTGCCTAACAGACTTTTAATACAAGTCCAAGGTTTATTTATCAAAGGACTACCAGAATAACACTGGATGTGATTTTTTCCCTAAAAGAATGAATAATTCACAGCCAAACTACCTTCTGAAATGCAGTGTCTAATAACGCTACTTCTCGGCAGATAGACATCAGCCTAACAGACTGTCACAAGACATTGCAAGAAGAATCCAATGCTCTTTCAACAGTGTGCCTTGAAAGGCACTTTATTACACCAGATGTACAAAGAATACCTATACGGAAGGGAAGAGTTCGAGGTACTTTGTTTCTACCAGGAGGAAAGGGTCCTTACCCTGGAGTCTTGGATATGTTTGGGGCTGTAGGAGGACTCCTGGAATTCAGATCTGGTGAGTCAGTCTGCAAAGGTGTACTAAATAATGAACTGACATAAAGAATGCTTAAATAAAATTACAGTAGAGAAAATTAACTAGGTACTGTCTATCATTCTCCATGCATTAGCTTAACATCTTCAGAGAGTGACACAAAACTTACATGCTTTTCAGCACTGCTGGCATCAAGAGGGATTGCTTCACTGGCTTTGGCATATTTTGGATTTGAAGACCTTCCTAAGAGTACAGATCACTTCGAACTAGATTACTTTGAAGAGGCGATAGACGTGCTGTTATCTCAAGAAAATGTTGTAAAGGACAGATGTGGGATTGTAGCGGTTAGTAAATCAACAGACATTTCATTTGCTCTAGCCACGTGGCTGTCTCAAGTGAAAGCAGTGGTATGCATCAGTGGAACTCCTATACCACTGGACTCTGCAATATCTTACAGAGGAAAGACTTTAGTGGAAGGAGTGAAAATGGGTTTTGAACATTTGATGATTGATGAAGAAGGACGAATTTACCCTAAAAGAGATCTCTACCTAGAGCACTTCACTCCACTTCACCCACAATTCATCCCAGTTGAAAAGGCTGACGATGGAACACATTTTCTAGCAGTTGCAGGTGATGACGATGGATGGTCCACAGACATCCTTACACTGGGTATCAAGCAACGATTAGACATGTTCGGCAAGACCAACTACGAAGTCGTGATTTATCCAGGTGCTGGGCATTTGATTGAACCTCCATATGGACCTTTAACCTACCAGTCGTACCACCGGTACCTGCCTGTTACTGATGAAGAGGGTGTGGAAAAGTTGATTGGACAACGTATCCTGTGGGGAGGTAACGCAGAAGACACGTGCAAAGCACAAGAAGATTTATGGCTTCGCATGAGGAAGTTCATCACCAGGCATGTTCGGGATGAAAGCCCTTGGTACCAGAGGCATATCCAGCAAAACAGTAAGCTATAAATATTGTTAATCAAGACCTGTTCAAGAATGTCTTTCTTCCTATGTATACATGAAATGCAGCTCGGAAGTTATCACCTAGGGGTGCAACCACACTACAGTAAAACATGTCAGAAACACGTCAGAAATGTATCACATACATATCACAAACCAGATGATAACAAGTCAACAATTGTAAGTGGACAATGAATCTCACAATTCAAGGCTAATCATAAGAAACACTGGTCAAGATTACCAGTAAGTCGTTGACTTGTATGTAACTTGTTTGTGATGAGTATGTGCGACAAGTTGCCATGTGTTTATGACATTTTACTAAATTGTGCATGCACCCTCACATTACTGGGTTTATTACTATGCATCCGCAAGGTAGAATCTTCCAAATTCATAAATGTTATCTCCTCTTGAATAAATAGGTTAGACTTGCCCTGGTTTTTGCATTACTTGCGGTCTGTCACAAACTATTATCACCTGCTTAACGTCATTACTTTGCACTGCATCGTACTTAAATTATGAATTTGATACTATATGAATCTTTGGGTTTCGATTGTTAAACATGGGATTCATAACTGGAAATCATTTTTGATGCACACGAAAAATGAATACTTGGATACATATTACTTTGTATATTATTATTATTATTATTATTATTATTATTTAGTGGAACTGAAAGCATTTCTTTCTACTTGTGTCAGCAGAAAAAATAATGACAAAATCCCGTTTTTGCCTGAAAAGAAGCGTATGAATATAGCTTGCTTTAAAAAAAATCTTTCCACGATAAGCAATGCCTACACCAAAAAAAGAGTAAATTTAATAAATGAACAAATATTAGAAGAGGGCACAGGTAATACTGTAACAAAAATAGCATACAGCTTCAGGGATTTCAAGGCAAATCATGCTGAAAATCATGGGTTGAATAAAAAAAAAAGTTATCTTGTTCCTTTTACTCCTTATGGAAATAAATACACAATGGTTAATCTATTTTGCAAAAAATTATTTTTGAAAAATGAAATTAAATTGACCTTCAACAATGATAAGTGAAAGAAAACAAGACAAAAAATTAAATACGGTCAAGTGTGAACATGACAGTAATGAGGTCACAGGGCAACTGGCAACACCATCTTTAAATTCATGCGTTCTCAGCACTCTTACCCTTGAACAAGCAATAGGTATAACCATTATTTAACCACCAAACTCCCACAATGTTATCCCTTCCAGAATTGTAAGCATTTCCCAGTGTTCCACATTTTTAAAAGCTGCAAGGCCTTCTCTCACTAAAAGCACGCACAAAAATACAAATTTTATACACATGCAATTTCATACACACATTATTTAGATTTATTTATTAACGTAAGACTGAGACTTGCTTAACGAATAAATACCAACGTAAAACAGGGCAATACAGGCGTTAAAGAAAGGAAAGACACCAGGAGTTGATGGCAATACCTGTGAAGTTCTGTGGTGTGAAGGTGAGTGTGAACCAGAGGCTGAACAAGATTTATAAAGCATGCCAGGGTGAAGTAAGACTCTGAAGGAATGGCTGAGGGGCATAATTTTTTATTGAGAGGCTGACCACGATTTATAAAGTGTGCCTGGATGAAGGAAAGGTTCTGAAGGAATAATGAGGCAATAACTCCACTGTATAAATGGTAAAGGTGTTGACATAATTGAACGAATTTTATGGGCATAATGTTACTTAATATACCAGGGAGGGTGCACTGTAAGATTCTAACTACAAAAGTGATGCAGATGACAAAATGAAACAAGTAAAAAATAGCAAAATCCACCGGTCTTTGCAAAATCCACCGCTAAGCCCCGACCACTGCCTACGTCACGACCATCCCTTGAAGCTGATTGGTTGGCAATGGTTTCGAAAAGTTGGTTACTCTGTGGTTCTTTTCATCTTCATTAATTCCGCAATGGTGTTTTGGCGAAGTAAGTAAGTTCTGCTGATTATTTATAATTATCAAAAGGAAACGTTATATTATCCCCTGAAATAAAATCATAATATCTACCTCCCTAAAAAGAGTAAAAAAATAGGAAAATATGAATGAAGTCAGGCGTGTTCCGCAATGCTGCAATGTTGTTTTTCGTAAATGAGGTTCACCTGAATACGGAGGTGACACAGAGCGAGGTCTATACTCTCTAGACCTGGACACACAGAATGTCTTGCGTTAGAATCGGTGCACTTTAATTACAGGACAATAATAATTAACTACCGTCTGATATCGTCAAGCGTGTTCGCCATTCTAAACTTGAACACAAAGACGTTCTCAGAGCAATGCAGACTGGTATTTCATTTTTATTTTAGGAAATTTTACTACATTTTAATAGTCATAAAGTCGATTTCATTGCAATCGTTTACGTTTACGCATTCGGTGGGATGACAGGCAGTGGCTGCACTCTACTATACCAGAACATGCCTATGTTTAGTATGATGGGCTATACGAGTCACATTGGATATAATTTGCTGAGAATTTTTTGAAAGACATTTTCTCCTTTCGAAATAACATTATCATAAAAAAATGACGTAGGCCTATAATGTCCTATGTCTTTTTGTCGATTTACGCAGCTTATGACGTTTGGATTACAGGTCTATGCCTAGCTTATATTCAGCCGTTTTATTGTGGTTAAACTTGTTTTGTTGCTGCTGTTATGGTGCTTGTAATGTCTTCGAAAATTTTTCATATGGTAACCTAACATTGTAGAATAAACATAGACCTATTCATAAAATACTAGTGTAAAGAATTATCTGCTTACCATTGTTAATTGAAATTTAGTCTTTTGTTTTAATTAAAAGTAATCCAGATCTTTATGAATACAGTCTACGGTAGAATATTCTCCTAACAACAAAGATAGAGGGAGAGAGAGAGAGAGAGAAAATTTACTGACTTTTATGTATCCTTTCGTCCAACAGGATAATCTACAAGAATGTCCCCAAAAGCAAATGAATCAAGGGCTACTTGCAGATTGGTTTGGATCAATCTCATACGTAACTTCTTCAGCTGTCATTTATTTTTTCTTATGTCGTTAAGTATCTTATGATGCCTTCCTACCATAGCCTTCATTTGCACAGAAATGCTACAGCTCCCTTATATTAACTCATCACAGTAATATAATTTGTTATCCATTTTGTAAATATATTTTCAATACAATTCATTGCGAGCAGTTCGATAGATTTGTATAAGGCTGAGACAGCCCATGACTGGTCTATGAGTGCCATCGACTACATGCCCACAAATTTTACTTTTATTCTCTGTGGTATAAGTGGCTTTACAATTACTATGGCCATCGACGCAAGTACATTATATATCGCGGGGTCGGAGCTACTATATTAATTAAAAGCTACTCTATTTCCAACAGATACGGGTGGAAAACTATTTGCAATAAGAAATTGACGCGTAGGGCCATGCCCTGTCATTGCCTCAAAATATAAGAATTTGATGTGTAGGCCTATGCCCTGTCATTGCCTCAAAACATAAGAATTTGATGTGTAGGCCTAAGCCCTGTCATTGCCTCAAAATATAAGAATTTGATGTGCAGGCCTAAGCCCTGTCATTGCCTCAAAATATAAGAATTTGATGTGTAGGCCTAAGCCCTGTCACTGCCTCAAAATATAAGAATTTGATGTGTAGGCCTAAGCTCTGCCATTGCCTCAAAATATAAGAATTTGATGTGTAGGCCTAAGCCCTGTCATTGCCTCAAAATAAAAGAATTTGATGTGTAGGCCTATGCCCTGTCATTGCATCAAAATATAAGAAATTAACGTGTAGGCCTATGCCCTGCATTACCTGAAAATATAAGAATTTTATATGTAGGCCTAATATTAACATTTGACATGCAGAATTAGGATGAATTAATACCCTAATATCGGAACTGGCTGCATAAGTCTATGCTCCATTTCAACTGATGTGGTCTATGTGAAATCGCTTATGAAGGTCAACACCAATTAAAAAAAAAAAAAAAAAAGACGCTTACGTATTTAGCTGCACAATATCAAAATAAACAAATAAGATGCATAGACAGAATGATCCAAGATCTTCGTAATGATATTATTATATAACTTAATATATCTTTTATCGGAGATATCAACTGCATACTTCAGAATTCCTGGAACTCAAATTTGTGGTGTCATCGTTCATGCATGGAGCTCAACATGACCGAACGGAGTCAAATCCGTCCTGGCAATTATTTTGGACTGTTAACTAGTGTGACGTCATTCCCCTTTAGTGCGGACGGGCAGACAAAGCCGGTACCGAATATGCAGCCGGCATAATAGTTTTCTTTACAGAAAACTAAAACAGAGTGGTTTTAGGCAAGGAATAGGGTCCCAAATCAGTTGCTTGTTATAAAACAACTAAGTATACAGTTGACAGTAAAGGGAAGAAGCTATCTGTGGTATACAAAGGTGTAGAAATAGAGAATTGAAGTTAAGTCGTCAAAGGAGATTAAGTTATTATGATGGGAGCAAGGTATGGGTTACGATATGTAACTAGGAGTGACCGGTTTGGTGTAAAAGGAAGTGAGACAGTTGTGATATGCCTCTATGGCTGTCCAATATCTTGTTGAATAGCGTGATGTGATGTGAAGCTGTGGGATCCAAAAATAATTGGTAAATGGAGTGACTGTTTGGTGTAAGCAAATGATATTTAACTGACTGGAGATACTGATGACAAACAGTAAAAACTGGTAAAAGAATAATTATGGTAAGGGACATAACATATCAGAATTCTCGCCCCAAGTTTTCAAGTTAGGGGTAATGGAGAACCACTGATATTGAAATCATAATTTCATTAGACAACTCTTTTGTGAAATTTCAATGAGTAATTCAAAATTTTGTGATGTACATTCTACTTTTCTTCCAGTTTTCCTCTTGTGCCCACTTCACAGCTGACAATGACGGAAGGGTGGATCTCGAAAAGGCTGCCTCTGTTGGAGGATCTTACCAAGGGGTCTTTCCAGCAGGCCTACTGACCACCCTCTCAACTTTGCCGACTGGGAAAAAGTATTACAGGCTCTTTCGCCGCAATCCACTAACACCGTGGAAAGTAGGTAGCAGTTTTACAGGTCTGATGATGAAGCATTTGTCTATTTTTTTTTTTTTATTTCTTAGCTATGGCACAATTATTTTCCTTGTTACAACTGCATTAGGTACAGTCAGCTTCACGGGAGTTGAGACGAATTATCACCGATGGAGAAATATGGTAACGCTCTGAAGTAGTAGCAGTTCTGGATATGCAGTTTATGAATCCTTGCGCATAGACGTTTTGTAAGGAAGGCGCTGATTGGTAAACTCTTCTCTGATTTCTACATATAGTTATAGCATATTAGTTTCGCTGATTTTATGAGATATAGCTACCAAAATAACGTAATTAACATGATTACTGAACATATTCTCTCATTCTGCTTGTCAAATGAAAAATCACAGCTCGGTGAATAACGTCCTGAAATTCGTTGTAATGAATTTGTAAAGTAATTGTGTGTGTGTGTGTGTGTGTGTGTGTGTGTGTGTGTGTGTGTGTGTGTGTGTGTGTGTGAAGGGATAAAAGTTCTCTCATTTCGCTCGTTATAGCATATTCTAAACGTATAAATGATAGGATTTTGACTGCCATTCCAGTCCTTAGGGCGAAATCGGCTACGCGTTTGCGAGTCGGATAGACCGTCTTTGCGAAGGGTTTGTCCGCTATCATGGTGAGGTTATTAAAAGTTATCTAGAAACATAACCGTAATGAGCCAAACTCTAGTGTATCTGATAATAAAGTCAATAATGATAATAGTACTACTACTACTACTAGCCGCCTTCAAATTGTCATCGGGCAACATTTCACCAGAGAATACAATTTGTCTGTTTGTTACAAATAAAAAATATATATATATTTTTGAATGAATGCCTAGGAAAAATCATATCAACCGAAATACTAAAAGGTTACATTTCAAAATATGATGAGTAAGATATTCGAGTGTATGATTATAACCAATGGTAACTGTGTCTGTCATGTTTGTTTCTTCCTTTCTAGGTGAAGGGGTACTGTTTAACTAGGGAATTAAGGAGCGGTCTTGTTACTGGGTTTTATGATGTTCAGTTTATCTAGGTGTCTTATGATAATGTTATATCATTCAGATAAGTTTTATGTTACTTAGATCACAAATAACTTATCGATGAATTATATGACTTCAGATTAGATAGTTCAGTCTCATAGGAAGTGAACTTGTTTTATAACGGAGATGAGCTGGTAATCACGGGTCAAAGGTGAGCCATTTGAATCTAGATCACGGAATGGAAAGACGCAATGAAAACATCCTTCGCGGGGATGGTCGTCGGAATGAGCGAAAGTGGTGTGTCCCCGACGGAAACTGCAGCAGAGGTTGCACTTTCCAGAGCCACTGTTTATCGCTGGCTCAAGAGGTGGCAGGAGCCAAATCAAACAAATTTTATTTTGGAAAATGATTTGAATTCTATACGTTCATATACGTTGTTTTCCACGTGACATGATTTGGTAGTGATATTCTGATGGGCTCCAAACTTCATTTGCATATGCAGTAAACATTTCACGGGTGTATGGTGAAGCATCTTGTGCACTAAAAAATTAAAAATATATTTCTTAAATCCTAATATTTCCAGATGTTAGCATTATCCTCAGCATAAATAAGACATTTCCTTATCTAACACTATGAAATCCTAAAGCACAGTAATCACATGACCATTATTAAAAAAAAAGGGGGCTTAAAAAGAGGAAGTTAGGAATTAGTAAGGGATCTTGGTACAGATCTTGTAATCCAAAATACAACATGCTGTAGAATGAAAGTTGTAAGCATGTGAAAACGATGTAATATATCAAAACGTTTATCACCAATAAAAGACAAGAAAAAAAGAGGGTGCATGAATAAAGGTAACAACTTTATGTGAGAGAACATAACTGTCCCTTAAAGTCTTGATTAAAGAAATAAGATCTAGCACGATTGGAAAGAAGATATAATTTTATTATCAAATCACTTTCTTCTATAAAGAAATACATTTTGCTTTTTGCATCTCATCTCTACAACCATAATGAAAGAACGTGATAGTTTACAAAGCAATGGCGAGATAGGCGATTCTACCCTACATTCTTCCCTCGACGGACACATTTACAGTGCTTTAAAACTATGCACTCGAATATTTCATGCTCTATAATCTAAAATAGTTATGATTAGCAGTAACGATTCACCACGAAATAAGTGTCTTGTTAGAAACAAATCAATTTCTCTCGGTAAGCAAAAGCGTTTATTAATCGTTGGGGTCCGTATGATAACCCTCATACTAGTATTATAATGGTAGATCAACTATACTCGGGGTGGTGTTATTACAGTTACGATTTCTATATAACAACAGATCCTCATCCTGCAACTGCCTTTACTGAAAATGCAATGACAACCTTATCGTGGAACTGTGTGCACTAACCGTTCGCAAAGAAGGCCAAGCCAACTCGCAAAAGCATAGTCGACTGGGCCATAAGGATGTGAATGGCAGTCAAAATCCTAATTTATACGTTTAGAATATGCTATAATGAGCGAAATGAGAACTTTTATCCCTCACACACACACACACACACACACAATTACTTTACAAATTCATTACAACGAATTTCAGGATGTTATTCACCGAGCTGTGATTTTTCATTTTACATGCAGAATGAGAGAATATGTTCAGTAATCATGTTAATTACGTATTTTGGTAGCTATATCTCATAAAATCAGCGAAACTAATATACTATGACTATATGCAGAAATCAGAGAAGAGTTTACCAATCAGCGCCTTCCTTACAAAACGTCTATGCGCAAGGATTCATAAACTGCATATCCAGGAACTGCTACTATTTCAGAGAGTTACCATATTTCTCGACCGGTGCACGGTGGTAATGCGTCTCAACTCCCGTGAAGCTGACTACATACCAAGTATTCGCAACGCGTATTGACAAACGAACATTTTCACTTACTGCTCAGTAATCCCATCTCACTTTCATCCAGATTACAGTAAGTGTCAATGATGGTTATGCAGATCCGTCAGCAGAGCCAGAAACCACTTTAGCAAGTGTAGAATTGGAGCGACACTTGACGGCCCCAGGAGTACAACGTGTAGAAGTGAGGCATGGAAGAGTGAGAGGTGCTCTCTACCTACCACCAGGTCCTGGACCCTTCCCAGGAGTCATTGACATATTTGGATTTATTGGAGGGCTCTTCGAATTTCGTTCAGGTGAGGATACTGATCAAGATTTCTCTAATTCTTATGAAAGAAGACGACAGTACGATACAGTGGCCTGGAGTGTCTCCAGAACACATGGCCTTTACAGATAACAGTAAAATAACCCTCAGCTTCATCTTAAAATTAACTCCTGATTCAACTTCTACCAAAGTATATTTGGTATTATTAAGCTGACTTCCAAAGCCTGTTTTTACTTTCATATCTATAAATACTAACCAACATCTAATTACAGACCTTTAAGGCTTAACTTTTCAAATAAGGGTTATCTTGCTTTTGACAAAGTTACCATAAAACTGCTGGCTAATACAAATATGCAAAACTACTGCCCTCTCTGACCATCTGTTTCCAGATTCTGCAGCTCCTGGGCACTTCCTTTCCATGAATTTATTTTGCATTGTTGAAGCTTACTATACTTCACAGAGTTGGCGTAGCACAAAAGAGGTGTTCCATCGTCCCCTTACATCTTTGTATTTCTTTGAACAATGTTTTCTTTAAAATCAGCTTATGATAACATCTTTTACGAGGGTCTCATTAGAACTAAGATAATTAACAATTAAATACAATATGTCTCAGTGAATTACACATCACTAGGGTAATCACAAGTTACACCATTTTCTGCAGAGATCCATATTATTATATAATAAACGCTTTAAACTACTGAAGTAATTCCATGACTGAGGCGAATTTAGACCTCTTGAGCTTTGTTTAAGGAAATTATGCCAACATTTTAATTAAATGTGATTTTTTTTTTTTTTTTGTAGCAATGTTAGCGACAAGAGGTATCGCCAGTCTGGCACTTGCAGTATTTAACTATGATGATCTACCAGTAACTCCACAAGAGATTCACTTCGAATATTTCGAGGAAGCTATGCAATTCCTGATGAGCCAGCCGCGAGTAATTCCAGACAGATGTGGCGTCGTGTGCAACAGTAAATCTGGAGACATTGGCTACAGCATGGCCGTTCTCTTCGAACAAGTGAAGGCAGTTATAGGAGTTAATGCACTTACATTCCCATTTTACACTCAGTATTACTACAGAGGAAAGCCAATTATGAAGGGCATCACTGTGGAGAAAGATGTGTTGGTGACTGACAATGACGGCTTGACTTACACTAAGTTCAAGTCGTATTTCAATAATAATACTAACGAACACTTCATTCCAGTGGAGGAGGCTGACGAAGACACTCATTTCATGGTGGTGTGTGGAGAAGATGATCCCTGTGACTTCAAGGACAGCATTCCCCCTTTTGAAGAGCGAATGCGGAATGCAAACAAAACCAATTACGAGACTGTTTTATACAAGGGTGTGGGCCACCTAGTGCATCCCCCCTACGACCCGTTGTGTTACGCCAGTCTGCAGCCTTATTTACCCATTATGGGAGATAAACAAGTTAAGGGATTGACATTCAAGTGGGGAGGAAGGCCACTGGAAACATGTGTGGCCCAGGTCGATCTATGGCAACGGATGCAGGCATTTTTCAAGAGGAACGTGCGCGAGAAAAGCGCCTGGTATCAAGCTTATTTACAAAACTCTGGCAATCATACAAAGTAGGAGAATTTTCTGAACGATATCAACGCAAAAATGAAGCCAAGAGGATTATAAATCGTCCTCAATAGGTGATAAAAATGTTGTTACTACCACACAAAAAACATACACTTTGCAGACTTTTTAAAACTATAAATCGACAGCAAGCATAATATCATACTTGTGGCTTTTACTTCATTTTGTTGTGAGCACAACAAGAAGTCACATCGGTGAAAGGGAATACTGAAATTTGTGCAGAAAACAGGGATTAATAAACGAATTTTTATAAATAGCTAAGTTTTAGTCCCACACATTTTGAAAAAATATCCAACACCATGCACAATGCTACCAGCCTTAAGTCTCCAATAAGAAAGCAGCCCAGCATGGAAAAATACCAAGTACTGTAATATATTCTGGAACCACACCCCTAAGGGAAAAATGTACGGTTAAATTATATATATATATATATACATATATATATATATATATATATATATATATATATATATATATATATATATATATAATCAAATGAAAGACCTGGGTACAAGGTCTTTCCTGATGTGAGTCAGGAAGTGGGCAGCATTGCCTTCAATTGAAAGATATATGATATGAGTCAGAAATATATATATATATGTATATATATATATATATATATATATATATATATATATATATATATATATATATATGTTTATATATACATATATATATATATAATATATATGTATGGAGCCACACCCTATAGGAAAAATGTACAGTTAAATTTATATATATATATATATATATATATATATATATATATATATATATATATATATATATATATATATATGGGTGTGTGTATACACAATAATATGATACAGACGAATCAGCACTTAGCAGTGGACAAGACTGGAGAGAACTGTACTAAGACAAGAATATCATTACTGCCTCATGGGAATGCATTCCATACACGGGCTGAGAACCAGTTATAAGCATATCAATACTACATACATCTCGAACAACACTGACCACAGCATTACTTATATTTGAAACCAGGAACCAATGCCCTAACACTTCGCCACGTCACATTCTCCAATGCAGAAAACGAAGACGACCAAAATACGGAAATACACTACAGATAATTATACACACAAGTACATGTCCACAGTTTCTACCACACAAGCAATGCGTATACTAATACAACGGCAACCGAATTTGCATCCACTTTGCAACATGAATGAAGCAGAAAAATGTGCAGTGACCAATGGCGTGACGTAGAATCACAATCAAGATGAAACTCTTGATGTCTGTACATTTAGCATCAATACCCCACAAATTTTAATTTATTTTTCTTTTTAATAAGTGAGATCTTCTTCTTTCTGTATTTCCCTTTACCTTCTCTTGCTTCCTAATGAGCACCCTATTCTTTGGAAGCTTGAATTTCAAGTCAATGGCCCCTGTGGGCTTGTTCCACATGAATAGGGTTCATCTTCTGAATAATAATAATAATAATAATAATAATAATAATAATAATAATAATAATAATAATAATAATAATAATAATAATAATAATAATAATAATATTTTGTTGAATAAAATGGCTGCATTTTGCGAACTGATATTAAAATGAGTTTTCTCAAATCTTCTAATAATTCACTTTTCCTGCACATCAACATTAGTCAACAATTGTCCAATGTTCACTTTTCGATGGATGAAACACCGTATTTCTTACAGCAGGAATTCTTTATTTCATATAATAATAATAATAATAATAATAATAATAATAATAATAATAATAATAATAATAATAATAATAATAATAATAAAATAAATACAGCAAAATCCTAATGTCAATGAAAGTAATAAATGGTACACGAAGGAAAAGACAACCAGGAACATCTAGAGCTAGCGCCAACAACCAACTTACTAGCAACCGCACGTGAACGAGCAAAACGAACGATTGCGTCATTGTTTCTCTTTCTGTACTCTAAGGTAATTACATGGCATGAATATTCATAGAGAGGCACACCTTACATGGGTAATTGGGCCATTCATTCCAGGATGCCTCCAGGCTGGAAGAAGCGATACTTGGGCAAGAACTGGAACTGCAAAGAAGGAAAGCATGTGGTGCCCACCTTTTTCGCTGAATATTCAACACGTGGGTGATCTAACCCGGATGCATTTATATAAAAAAGAGAGAGAGAGAGAGAGAGAGAGAGAGAGAGAGAGAGAGAGAGAGAGAGAGAGAGGTACTATCATAAAGTAACCCATACCCTAAAAAAATGTGGGTCTTTCCCTCTACTATACCTCACTATCTAACTTTTAACAAATTTATCCAGTCTCTTCACCCACTCCTGTCACTCACTGTCACCCAAGAGGCCATGTTTTTCTCTACTCTTAGAACTGGAATATAAAATTTAGGCTATAGGCCAAGCGCTGGGACTTGTGAGGTCATTCAGCGCCTCTCTACTATTCCGCAAGTGACCTGAACGTTTAAAAATCTTTTCACGAGATAACATAAGTCAGTGGACACATCCAAACAAGATAAAGATCAGGTGGATGAAATTCCTTAGGGTACAAACCAAAGTAGGGAGAGAGATAAGGTACAATACAAGATAACATTGTATCAGTTTGCTTCCTCGCACTATCTCTTTGGCCAAGTTTGGGACTCCTAATCTTATGAGAAAATGATAAAACCTTAACAAGAGCCACTTCAGTTTATAAGAAAAGCACTCGAGAGCACATGATTTTACAAGCACATTGCCCTCGATTACAAAACAGAATCTACATAGAGGACAAAATTTGCATGACTACATGTGTTATATGTCATGGGCATTTAGCATAATATCTGCCTCATTTTAACGCAACTGCCGTCCTGAGGAAACTCCATGACCAATCTCTACATTTTATCTCCATGAAAAATCTCTACGCAATATCTAACGCATTGTTCTATTGGTTACCATAACTAATCTAGCAAACGACCAAAAATTTTTACTAAGCAGCTTTATATGATCTCGTAGTTCATTTAAATGGACGCTTTCTTGCAATCTTTAAAAATACTGTTGATAAACGACTTGGTTTTAATTCAAAGTTTTCTTGGAAAGGGGCGAGGGAGAGGTTACTTACAGGCTGCTGTTATAAAAAGGTACCTAAATTTTCTCGAGAGGGGGAACGCCCTTACTGGTTGCACAGTTAAAAGATAAGATCAAGAATGATGATTCTTCTTCCTTAGGGTAGAATTTCTTTGCAGTTTTAGAGTAAGGAAATACACAGTTATCTAGCTTTTCTTGTTACCACTACTTTACTAACTCTATACATAAGGCCATTCTTTGCCAACTAAAATTTAGTTACTAACGAATGATACAAGGCTTCATAATGGTAGAATAACCCAAAGCATCTGGTGACTGGAATTGGAATTGGACTATACAATTTAGACTGAAAGTCAAGCTGGGACCTGGGACCCTTGAGGTCATTCACCGCTGAAAGGGAAATTGAGAGTGAAACAATTGTTGGGAGAGGGTGGAAAGTAAGATGGAAGAAAGACAATACGAACGGAGGTACAGTATAAGGAACGAAAAGGTCTGCAGCTAGTGGCCGAAGGGACGCTGCAAAGAACCCTAGGTAATGCCTACAATGAACAGCGCGAGGCGCACTGATGGCATTACCCCCCTACGGGATAGCATTATTGATGACAGCTTGATTCTTTTCAAGTAAGGCAATCCCAAGACTGGGATCTGAGGAGGTGCCTTTGAAGGAATTAGAATGAGAGTCCATATCATTTGTTCTACTCTGATTGAACTGAATATAGAATTTGGGACCCATGAGGTTATTCAGCGCTGAAAAGGAAACTGACAGTAAAACGTTTGAAAGCGTAACAGTAGGAAAACCTCGCAGTTGCACTAGATATCAATTGTTAGAGGGTGGAAAATATGATGGAAGAAAGAGAATATGAAAGGATGTACATTAAAAGGAACAAAAGGGCTTGCAGCTAGGGGCCGAAACGCTGCAAAGAAAAAAAAGTAATGCCGACAGTTCCACTCTGCAAAGCATACTTTAACTGTACTGAGTGATTATGAAATTTAGCCTTAAGACCAAGAGCCGGAACCCATCAGGATTACTCGCTTCAAATGTATTGGAAACTTGCCAAATGAAGAAGACGTGTTATCTAAATCTTGAACCTTGACACATCTAAATGACTATATTAAATTATAGTTACCGTGGCATTGACAGTTATCCATTTGCTTGATTTTCGAAACGGTGACATTTTCCTCAAAATATGACAAAAAATTCACCATTAATATTACTTGCCACTGACAAGACCATAAATTACCCATTAAATTCACCTGTGTTCATCTTGCGTGTCAATTAACATAAACTATTCTTCTGTCACTCAGCCTTGCTGGTGAATTACTTAAAGTGAGAGCATACGTGTTGGCTACTTAGTCAATAACATCAGTTTACGTTCTTTGGACATTAAATTTTGTAACTAGAAATAAAAAAAAAAATTAATGTAGCTTTCTAAAATAATATGATTCCCGTAAAAAAATCTTGCCTGTAACTTCTGTACCTTTCATAACATACTTTTCCTTTCTTCTCATGTTTAGCAAATGTGATGCGGTTTGCATGTTGAGCATTAAATAAAGAAAAATCTTTTTCCTGTCTATCGATATGTAAGTATGTACGTATGAATGTTATACATACATATATACTTTATATATTTATATATATATATATATATATATATATATATATATATATATATATATATATATATATATATATATATATATATATATATATATATATAACAGTGAGCATCAAAGTCATTCAACAAACCACACCTGAATATATTCCTACGTAATCTTACATCACAATGATGAATGCTAGAATGTTTTTTCTCAACGCTTATTACTCTTCTGCCTCTCAGGTCAAGAATGCAATAATCATCGTGAGCAAGGACGCTACATCCTGTACCAGATGATGGCCATTTTTTCTCGACAGAGAGAGAGAGAGAGAGAGAGAGAGAGAGAGAGAGAGAGAGAGAGAGAGAGAGAGAGACTACAAGCAAATATTAAGCTACATAAACAGATGTATACTCCTATTGCCATATAGACATACACCTACTTTGGTAACTAAAAAAAATGATACAATAAATTACCAAACATTTTTTATGGTAATTGAAATAATCACGTAAATTAAAAAGAGTCATATGAATAAAAACAAGTAAAAAAATACGCCAAAGTTTCTTCGGCGCAATCGAGTTTTCTGTACAGTCGCTACTGCGTCTAATCAAGGCCACCGAAATTAGATCTTTCGGTGGTCTCGGTATAATGCTGTATGAGCCGCGCCCATGAAACTTTAACCACGGCCCGGTGGTGGCCAGAAGCACGATTATGGCTAAATGTAACCTTAAATAAAAAAACTAGGGGCTAGAAGGCTGCAATTTAGCATGTTTGATGACTGGAGGGTGGACGTTCAACATACCAATTTGCAGCCCTCTAGCCTCAATAGTTTTCAAGATCTGAGGGCGGACAGAAAAAAGTGCGGACGGACGGACAAAGCCGGCACAATAGTTTTCTCTTACAGAAAACAATAAAGTATTAACAACAACTATAACCAACGTCAGTACAGTATTCCTCTGAATGACGCAACTCATGGGAAAAAAAATCGTAAAAACATAAGAGCCTTATTTCCGCAGATTAAACACGACGCAATGCTTTTTTTTCCCCTGTACATATGGCTGTTATGGAACTTCACAGTCAACATATGTTTCTCGCGTTTCTTCGAAATTGACGCTTTCCATCCA
This sequence comes from Macrobrachium rosenbergii, assembly GCF_040412425.1. Classification (NCBI taxonomy): domain Eukaryota; kingdom Metazoa; phylum Arthropoda; class Malacostraca; order Decapoda; family Palaemonidae; genus Macrobrachium; species Macrobrachium rosenbergii. The sequence goes on from NC_089781.1 coordinate 88,236,575, forward strand.
CTCACGACAGGAAGTACTGACAGAGAGAGAGAGAGAGAGAGAGAGAGAGAGAGAGAGAGAGAGAGAGAGAGAGAGAGAGAGAGAGAGAGAGAGATATATATATATATATATATATATATATATATATATATATATATATATATATATATATAATATATACACATATATATATAATTATATACACATACAATATGTATGTATATTTCTATATATATTATATATATATATATATATATATATATATATATATATATAGAGAGAGAGAGAGAGAGAGAGAGAGAGAGAGAGAGAGAGAGAGAGAGAGAGAGAGAGAGAGAGAACAGATCTTTAATTGGAGTTGAATTGCAAAACTAAAAAAAGGCTGAAGTCAGTTGTTGAAAAATAAGACGCTGAACCTGGACTGACTAAGCACAGCAAATTAATATTCTGGGTATGAACAGGTATTTCCCTTTATAGCTGTTTTGAAATTTATTACACAAACAATTCCCGAATTTTCCCTTCATGAAGACAATTTTACACGTGGCAAGGTCTCTGACTTTGCCAAAAAAAACATGTTGGTGGTTATTCATACGGAATAAGCACTACTGGAACTTGCAGGAGACCTTAGCTGACAAGTGCGAGTGGCAATATGCCCCAATGGCGTCCCAAAGCATCTCCGATACAGACCTCACAGACATAAGACGAGGGGTAAAATAATGTAAGTAAATTAACAATTTCCTTAGAAGAATTTACATGATTTTCTTGTTATTAAAGTGAGGACATATTAATGTTGCACGTTCACTGAGCCTACGAGAGTTTATTCTGAAAAAACAAACACCATCTTCAGGATTCGTAAGCCTACTGACTTAAGTGGAATCTGAACCATCATCTTCCCATTTAAACACAGTGAAAGATTCTGACTTTTACAAACGTTCTTTGAGTGTTTCTAAACGTCAGGTAGTAACACTGATATTAAACCAATGATTAGCTGACTGATTGACTGATATAATAAACTGGCGTCACATCAACAAAAGTACCTGAGCTTGAAAATAATTTACTAATATTTACATGTTTGTGTATATATATATATATTATATATATATATATATATATATATATATATATATAAATATATATTATATATATATATATATACACACACACTTTCTAAACAATAAAATCTACCATCATACAACATTAAAATAACTTACGCATGTACATACATACGCATACTTTTTAAAAATCGTTGAAATCATATATAATATATATACACACACACACACACACACACACATATATATATATATATATATATATATATATATATATATATATATATATATATATATATATATATAATAAACCCACAAAACTATCAGGTAATATGGGTAGGTAATATGACCTACAAGCCCAAACTGACTTAGCCAAAGTTAATGATTACTTCATTAACAGAAGACGCGAGTTAGTCACTACCACCCAAATCCATCGAGGCCTTGCGGCAAAGTAATCTCTCTCTCTCTCTCTCTCTCTCTCTCTCTCTCTCTCTCTCTCTCTCTCTCTCTCTCTATATATATATATATATATATATATATATATATATATATATATATATATATATATATATATATATATATATATATATATATTCGGTATATCATTGCATCCCACTTTGGCTCACTGCCACTTATACCACACACTCAAGTTTGTTGCAAGTTGAAGTAATAACTGGTTCTTAACAAAACATTTTTTGAACTGTGGTAGTACGCTCAACCCCTCTACTGCCACTGTCATTAGGCTGTTGTGTGTGTGTGTGTTTTTTTTTTTTGAGGGGGGGAGGGGTGAGGGTCATTCGGGGAGTCCTCCACTTCCTAGCCCTACACAGCCCTACACAGGAAGATGAGATACCTTTCAAGGCAAAGATGTAATGGAAAAATTTAAAAATGAAAGTAAATTGGACGGCATTCATCACTTTGCCGCTTTTTATAACATGTCGTTATAAAAAGTTATCTATATGCCTTTTAAGAAAGATGCAGGGACGGACTGTGAAATTTTAAAAAATGGCCCTAGGTAACCGCATAAAGAGTAAAAGTGTGTACATAATTTTTGAACAAATGACTTCAAAATCACTTGGGATGGAACCTAACCCTTTTAAAAAATTAACCACATATAAAACAATCCAACGAGAGCAATTAATTGACCTCTCAGGCAGAGGTTGGAGGCTGTAGTAATAAAAATACTTTTGATGGCCTTAGAAAAGAACACGAGCTTGTAAACGAACTTCAACCAGATTTTAAATGTCACGAGAGAAATCGCTTAATCAAAATGGTCAGAAACGAACTGCTGAACTTTTGGGAGCTTCCTCAAATCTCGACAACCACAGACGGAAACTTCTTTAACTGAACCCCTACTTGTTTTCAAAAATTCTTCAGTATATTCAATTTTTGAAAGCAACACAATGTAGCTACTATTCTTATGCGAATAAAATCATACAATTATCTTGGCCAATCTGTTAAGAGCCGAATCGCACAAAGGGGAAATTACATCATAAGACTTGCCAGGAAAATCTGTATAATTAAAAACCGCCGGAGCATGACCGAGATGATTTTTTAAAAATAGGAACATGGGTCGAGATTCAGTAAAACATGGTGCAAATTTTGAAAAAATAAAAAATAAAAAATTATTCCAGTGGTTTCTTGGAGATGGGGAATGTAGAAAGAAAACTTTTTCCATACGTTAAAACAATTAACAAGATAATCCAATTCAATTCTACATATGCTTGTTTTCATCAATCCAGTAGCATTTTAGAAAAACGTCAATTTAAAGGTACAGCGGTTGACGCCCACTTAAAAATGCCACATCATTTCGTGACACAGACAAAAAGTCTGCGAGTATAATGACACAAAAGTACTAAACACCTCTTGGAGCCAAGGATGGGATGGAATGCTGCCTCTAGTTTCAAATCACATACATTTATTAATCAATCCATAAATAATACAACAGCTGAAACCTGAAATCAGTTCGGCTACTTTTCGTCACCATTCTCATTCTTGATGTTGTGCTACGATGGAAGAGGAAACTTTAAAAATACTGAACAACAAAACTGGCGAAAGGATCCACCAATAAAATTCCTCATCAACAAGGAGCCTCCCTCAACTGAATATATGAGGTTTAGGACTGCTGCCAAGCGCTGGGACTTACGAGGTCATTCAGCGCTGAAAAATTGATAGTAAGAGGTTTGAAAGGTGTAACAGGAGGGAAACCTCGCATTTGCAGTATGAAACAATTGTTAGGAGAGGGTAGAAAGTAAGATGGCAGAAAGAGGATATGAGCGGAGGTACAGTAAAAGGAATGAAGGGTGTTGCAGCTGGGGGGTCTACGGGAAGCTGCCAGGAACCTCAAGTAATGCCGACAGTGCACCGCGTGAGGTGCACTGATGTAACTACCCCACTACAAAACCCTCAGCAGAAGGAAATAGAACATCATTTTATCATCCTTTTTACTTTGGATACGTCCTAATGCACCAACCAAAAGTTCACGAAGTATTCTAAGAAATTTCCAAAGCATGTACATCCCTTAAGTTGATCACGGAAAAAACAGATTAAGAACAAAGAGTACAACTCAGCATACATAACTGACAACAATAAACATACTCGCTAAACATAAAGGCTTCAACGAACTCTTATGGCAGGGAAATCTTAAGATTGATTGATTGATTATGAAATTTAGGTCTTGAAGACCAAGAGCCGGAACCCATCAGGATTATTCAGCGCCGTAATGGTGAAATATATAAATTAATGTATGAATGATAATGAATAAGTGAATGAATGATGATATACTAGTAAAATTCAGTGTTAAAATATGAACGTAAAAAAGAATGATATTAGATAGAACCAACAAAAAATAAGTATATATTAAAATTAATCTTAAGGAAGCACCTTCACTGAATTATTCCAGTAAATGCAAAACTATGCAAACTGAATAATACAAAATAACGGTCCTACACTGCTTCTACGCGAAAATGCAATCTGACTACGACATCGATGTTCCCGAATCCTGAATGCATTACAACCGAGATCTAAAGAATACCACCATTCCACATTTCTAGCGAGGATGGACAATCAATTCCAAGACCCCAGTTACTCAATTTTGTCTATACGTAATTGTATTTATGCTAAATAACAATAAAAAAATAACGTAAAAAAATTTCCGTACTCGATATCCGAATCGAGTCTCCGCTTAATCAATTCGTCAAGAATTACCGTTTCTGAAGGATGAAAATCTTTCAAAAAATTTAAGTTTTAACTCACAGAATAAAAGTTTCAAAATACAACTTTACAAATAAAAGTCAAAGGTTTCTGAACACAGATACCAATTATTTGTTAATACAGTCCACAGGAGAAAAGAGAATAAAACACTAACAGCTCGATAATATCGCCTTCAACCAACAGTACAACCGTTGAATAGTTCTCTCTTTTTTAACTTTTCTGAATTGCTAATTCTTGACCAATTGTTTATGATCTAAACAACCTAATTTTAGATTTGACAACTGGTCTTTTATTTTTTTTCCGTTGAGAACCAATGTTTGTGATTTTTATGTAAGTAGTTATTCTGTTTAGTTGTAATAAAGCTCATGAAGAGGCCTGGTGGACTTTACTGACATACCTCGTCTTCGTAGTATGGAGATTATATTTATGTCATTTATTTATTTTACATGGAACGGGCATTTTTTCAGGGATAAAAAGCACGCGCAGATCGAATTCTATAATAAAAATACATCTAAATTTATATTCTATTTATAAACGGCATTTTTGTTATTTTCATAAAAAAAAAATGCAATTACATACGACTGATAAAAAATACACAGAAAATTTCACAATGCTGAAAGTACAATGGAATCGACACGTAAATAATAATTAAACAAGTTTGATAGGAATCACTTAAAAGTGTATATATTACACTGGCGCCATTTCCTCTCTAGGAAATAACGCCATTTCTCACCTATCGTCTTTGGGAGACTGCTGTCCCAAGCCCATCTACTTCCTAGCTGCAATTTACTACAGTCGAACAACTATCATTTACACTATTTAAGTCAACAGAAGCACAAAGAGCTTTACCGAAAAGTGCTCAATTCTGTTTTCATGCAATTCTATCGCTAGTGAGGAAAAATGTCTTAACCACTACACCACGTGTGTACAGGAGAGAGAGAGAGAGAGAGAGAGAGAGAGAGAGAGAGAGAGAGAGAGAGAGAGAGAGAGAGAGAGAGAGAGAGAGAATTCTCCCGCTAGTGAGGAAAAATATCTTAACCACTGCACCATGTGTGTAAGAGAGAGAGAGAGAGAGAGAGAGAGAGAGAGAGAGAGAGAGAGAGAGAGAGATCCTAACGGTAGCAGTTAAATGTTTCCGTGTGGTATTAAACCATGTAACTGACTAATATTCGCATGAAGCCTAAATCATGACTGACCTATGAACAGAGATGTCAAGCAGTAACTGGGATGTAATGCATGAGGAAGATGATTGAATAATCAAGAGTTTCCTTGAGAGAGAGAGAGAGAGAGAGAGAGAGAGAGAGAGAGAGAGAGAGAGAGAGAGAGAGAGAGAGATCTCAGCTACAAAATTAAATAATACCAATAAACAACTTTTGTAATCTGAGACCGTAAATTCTTTGACAAGTTTTATGTCTTCACTTGACCTAAATATATCAGCAATTCCTATTTAAACTTTTTCGGTTTTTGCTTTGCTTCGGTGAATGTGTTTTACAGTATAGTTCGACTTCCCACTATCAACTTACCAGGAATAATTCAAATATATGATTTCGTACCAAGAAATAATGTAAAAACTCACGATATAGTTTTACTTCTCAAATATTAAGTTCCAACCAACGATATACTTTTGTAATGTCTCAGCAATAAATGTTTCAAAATATCTAAAAGAAAACATATAATCAGTAACTATACATTAATTATTTTTAGCCTTGATCACTTGGGCCCCATAGGCGTGACCTTGATCGACTTCTATGAACCTCATGACAAAAAAGTACCTTTAAAAAAGCAATTTAAAATGCCGTATATTACAGCATCCCTCGCTAAAAAAAAAAAAAAAAAAAAAAAGAGAGAGACAGAGAGGGAAAAGAGATACAGTTCAGGAACATTTTAGATTCTTATAAAGGGGTAAACCATTCTCTATTTATTGGCCCAGACTGACAGATGTGGTTTAGCAATGTTATAACGGTTTTAGGTTTAAAGCAATTTTAGAATAGAATAGAATATAGGACTCAGGCCAAAGGCCAAGCACTGGATCTCATGAGGTCATTTAGCGCTGAAACGGATATTGACAGAAAATATGTGTGAAAGGTGCAACAGGAGGAAAACCTCCCAGTTTCACTATGAAACAACTGTTAGAGAGGGTGGAAAGTAAGCAGGTGGAGAATATGAACGGAGGTACAGTAACAGAAATGAAAGGGGTTCCAGCTAGGGGCCGAAGGGACGCTGCAAAGAACCTTAAGTAATGCCTACAGTTTATCGCAAGAGTTGCACTGACGTGGCCCCCTACGATTTAAAGCAGTTTTCAAATCAAGTGTAACAGCTGGATCCGAATTATGGTCTCAGTTTCAGTCACATATATCCAGAAGACTTAAAATTCTTCAAAACTGATATTTTTCCGCGCTGTATTTGGAAGGCTCAGATTAAACTGTCAAACATAATTACCCGAGTTTATTATTATTATTATTATTATTATTATTATTATTATTATTATTATTATTATTATTATTATTATTATATATAAACATGCATAGATACATAAGGAAACAACCACAATAACCTTAAAGTTTTCAAGCCAATTTAACTGAAATGAATGTCGATTTGCGAAAACGGGAAGACAAAAAAATGAGGGTCGAGAGAAGTACGGTAAAAAAGAACATAGTACATTTGAAAACTATCTCTAAAAGTAATGCAAGATACTTCCCTCTTACAAATCGTGTCGAAACAATTCAAATAGCAATTAAGAATTTAATAATAAGTTATAAATCCTATTCACGCGTAAAGCTCACAATTTCTCCCTAGCATCTGTCAAGGACAAACGAACTGCACCAACCTGTCAATCATAGCTTAAGTAGTTTTTTTAAGTTTCGCTGAACATCGCGTGCTCTAGCTGATTTTTTTTACACGCCCTAAACAAAAACAGAAATGGTGAAGGAGAAGATCATTCCAGGTAGCTTTTTGCACTTTTTTTTTTAAGTAGTATACAATGTACCAAGCTGAATGTACAACTAATTCAGTAATAAACATATACACTGAATGGTATGGAGAGAGAGAGAGAGAGAGAGAGAGAGAGAGAGAGAGAGAGAGAGAGAGAGAGAGAGGAAGGAAGGGGGGAAAGGAGTTTGAAAGACGAAACTCAGTACTTCGAAGAGAGAAGGAAGATACCAAAATACAGTCCAGCACATTGTCCCTCAAAAAAAAAAAAAAAAAAAAAAAAAATCCCAAAAATAAAACTGACACGAGACACGATGCACAAGTAATACCACATCCACCCGACTCCTCGTAGCATTCTACCAAGGCCATCCATCATCATCATAATAATAAGGAACTGCAAGGAAACCGCAGACCCCCAATGATAATCAGCCGATGATCGAAGGCACTCATCATCTGCGCTGCGATCTAACCACATCCTACGACATTAAAAGTACGAATCCTACTGACAATGATAGAATAGGCAGGCTTTGGCACCCTCTCGTGAAGGTTGGGCCCAATTTCTTCAGTGCGTGTATAATGACGTAATACTGTTATAAAACACGGATGCTTAAAATGAATGGAAACGTCATTCAACACAACAGGGTTGTCTAAAGTTATTGGATGACACTGTTGTCAATTACCACTTTTAAATGGCTAAAATAATAAGGGTCCTTCTCATACTAAAACACGTTCAAAAGTTTGCTAATAAGAATCTATGAAATGTAACTGTCTGTATTACAGAAAACCCTTCTATAAGAAACCCAAGTGTCAAAAATATCTAATATCTATATACAATAAATGAATTTTCAAATTTAATACATATACATGTATAATATTGAAAACACTTATCATAAAATGCCTTATAGGGAAACAAAATTGCACACCTTCAACAATAGCACGCCAAATAACAATTCTAAAAGTATAGAAAACACAGCTATAAAACCAGCCTACACTCCCTGAAATGACAGTGAATCATGTTATCAAAAGTACCTAAAACTCTAAATAGGAAAACCACAGCTCCTCTGTCCAAATTTGCCTCAATGACCTATGCACTCTTGCTAAACTATTGAATAGTACCAACAAGACAAATTTACAGACGAAAAACAGCTCGCCTGCCCTATACAATTGTCCAGGATTGATTGATTTATGAAAATTCGCCTATAAAGCAATATAATGGAGCACTCTCAGCCATTCACTTCAGTGTTTAGGGCAGTGAAAAGAGGGAGTTGGAGCGGTTGGTCAGCATGATTGAGATGAAATGGAATAAAGGTAGTTTAAATGGCTAAAAGTGGGTGCAGCTAGAGGCCGAAGGGAAGCTGCGAACACCATTTAGTAATGCCTACAGTACACCACATGAGGTGCACTAACCCCTTACGAAAAATTTAAAATGCTAAAAAAGAACTCTAAAAGCACGATACAATTTATCTTATGCACAGATTACGATTCCAAGATGAAAAGAGAACCAACAGAAGTAAAACAAAAACCAACACAGTAAACAATGTTAAAGGGTTTTCATGATTCGTGCAGTGAAGAGTGAAGGTTGGGTAATAAGATCCGGCATTTATCTGCATGTCCCGTCAAGATCATTCGGAACTAATGAGATACGAGAGTTAGAGCATGGATACCCACGGCAGATTTTACAGCTGTACCTCGTGATAAGACGCCATTATTGTAGATACTTGGTCTATTGTGGATCACTGGA
>NC_089781.1:88255487-88262987 GCF_040412425.1 Macrobrachium rosenbergii
CTGTAAAGAAAGCCAGCTGACACTTCTAGATTCCCCACTTGACTATCAGCTTCATTTTAGGACTTTTGAGTTTACACGAAACAGGAGTTTTACTTGGAATTTTGAAACTATTTTAATCATAAATTTGGAGATACGGCGCACATAATGCCAGATTCAACCATAATATCTTAAAAAAATAACTGAGCTTTAAAAGAGCCATCAGAGATATTTTAATATTGCTTCTAAAATATCTTAGTCCGCCATTTCAATTATCTCCAGCATTTGTAAGCCGATGGACTGTAAGACAATAAATAAATAAAGTACAACATATGACTATAATGCGTTTTGTCAGAAAATCGTCTTTTAAAATTAGCTATTTACTTTACTGCATTATTCGAGGGCATTCGTTATACATGAAGAAAATTTAACAATGAAAACACTTCTTTATGATTTTATTTATGAAAATTTGGCTAAAAATCCAAGCACTGGGGCACTTCCAGCCATTCAGCTACTAAGACAGAGGAAAGAGGAAGTTGGAGTGATTGGACAACAAGATGGAAGAAAGGAAGTGGGGAAGAAGGTAAAGTAAAAAAAAAAAAGAAAAAATAAAAAGTGGGTGCAGCTAGGGGCCGATGGGACATTGCAGACAACCTTTAGTAATGCCTACAGTGCACCAGCTCCCCAACGGAGACTTCTTTATGCATTTGCTCTAATCTAATCCATCACGTAAGATACCAGAGTAACCTTCACACAACCCACAATTACCGGCAAAATTCAAGAGCGTCGAAAATAAACAGTGGCAGTCTGACGACTCTGTGAAATCTTGAGACCTTGCTGTGAGATATCAGTTAGTGACGATCACGAGCAATACGGAATAAAGACTCCCACCACCCATTTCAAACTCCCCAACCCTACGTCGTAGTGTGGAATGGAATAAAGAGTTTAGGCCAAAGGCCAAGCGCTGGGACCTATGAGGTCATTCAGCGCTGGAAGAGAAACTGCGAATAGGTAGATCTGAAAGGTGTCACAGGAGGAAAACCTCACAACTGCTCTATGAAACAACTGCTGGAAGAGGGTGGATAGCAAGATGAAAGAAAGATAATATGAATGGAGGTACAGTAAAAGGAATGAAAGGGGTTGCAGCTAGTGGCCAAAGGCACGCTGCAAAGAACTTTTAGTAATGCCTACAGTACACCGCTAGAGGTGCACTGACGGCACTAACTCCCTACGGGACCTACGAAGTAGCAGTAGGTGTGGAAGGCGCACCGAGACACCATCACCATAATAGGCGGCTCTGCTTATCTTTCCTGCACACGACAGGAAGACAAGTTTAAAAAACGACACGACATCCAACATTATCCCATCATTAGGTTGTTATTTACGAGCTTGCTAGTCTCCAGTACTGAATGAAGGAGCGCACGAACGGGGGGAGAGGAGGGGGAGAGTAGTGGGAAGGGGAAATGATTTTAATACCTCGCCTCTGCCGAAGGTGAGATATTTTACGAGGAGACTCCCAACGCCAACTTTTGGTGATCAGAGAAACGGAGGGATAATTCACGTCGAACATTTATACAAGTTATAATAAAGTAGTCTTAAAGAAAGGTTTCAGAATACTGTATGACTGATATATCTTACAACTATTTTGTTGATTGCAGCCTTGTGTGTGTGTGTGTGTGTGTGTGTGTGTGTGTGTGTGTGTGTGTGTGTGTGTGTGTGTGTGTGTGTGTGTGTGTGTGTGAGAGAGAGAGAGAGAGAGAGAGAGAGAGAGAGAGAGAGAGAGAGAGAGAAAAAAAATTTTTCTAGTATATGTTTTACTACAAAATTATCCCCACACTAGTCGCCTGAAAATACCACATAACATTTCAGGAGGGCAGGCCACCTCCAAAAACGCAAATGGGAGAAAATGAATGTATCTTCCTAACTTAAGGAATAAAACAGACCACAGAATTTCTAAATTATTTTCAAATGCTTAAGAATAAAAATAGGACCATTATCCTCATAACCAATAAAATTAACACTGTGGGGAAAATCACCATCAGTTCACTGACATACACACAGTGTTGTATATAAATCACAACAATCCCACCTGAACTGAAAAAAAAGGGGTGGTCAGATTAGCGAAGGAATTGAATATAGAATTTACAGTAGGCCAAAGACCAAGCGCTGGGACCTACAATGTGAGATCATTCAGCGCTGAAATGCAAACTGACAGTAAATAGGTTTGAAAGGAAGAACAGGAAGATGACATCGCAGTTGCACAAGAATCAACTATTAGGAGAGGATGGAAAAGTAAAATGGAAGAAATAGAATATGAACAACGTTACAGCAAAAGGAATGAAAGTGGTTGCAGTTATGGGCCGAAGGGGCGCTGCAAAGAACCTTAGGTAACGCCTACAGTTCACCACATGAGGGGTTGATTAGCGAAGAAATAATTACACAAGGATTGCGCGTTTGAATTACAAAAAAAAAAAGAACATAAAACATATATGAAATACCATCACAGACTTTAAACGCTTTTTCCCATTTTTCGTATGGGTAAGCACGATGACTTTGAAGGAATTTGATCACAGTAGTCTCGACTTGCCTGACATCGCTTAGACCCCGGTAGCGACCATTTTAAGCTCCCTTTCCCAGCAGCGAGGAGAGTTTGTTAGGTCGACAGTTCGAGGCCTGTGAGGTGTCTTCCAGTTTTAGATGTTGGATTGGCTTTGTTTGACACATCACAGCACTTCAAGACCTTTTAATTCATTTGTATCTCTGCTTCCAGTTTTAAAATACCATAGCAAAGACCTTTTGAAAAGGTTTGATAGACAGAACAACTTATGAGTGTTTCATCATCGTGGGGCGAGGATTGCCTCGTCGAGGCCCTCCAGTTTTAATGGTATACATTTTTTGCTCTAATCTCTTACCATCTCCCAACACAACACGCGGCCCACAACAGTCATCTACTAACTAGGAGCAGTTCTTCCTTAAATAAATATGGAAAATTATAACTTTCATTCTTGTCATGACTGATCTCTCTCTCTCTCTCTCTCTCTCTCTCTCTCTCTCTCTCTCTCTCTCTCTCTCTCTCTCTCTCTCTCTCTCTCTCTCTCTCATACTAAGATTACCAAAGTTATATACCATAAACCTACAGTACTTCTGTCAAGGACAAACTCAGCATCCAGATGTGTTAAAGACTAACCTCTACATATACTAGATGTCGGTATACATTAAGCATTAGAATATCGGTGGTGTTGTGACAAAGTATATTACTGTATTAAGCATGACTAGTATATTCCTGAGGGAAAAATCATTAACTAAGCATTTAAGATATTTCACATATAACGAGTAATACGCAAATGGATTTCCTCACAAATACTATTACCGAAAAAATTAAAACCAAAATACAACCTGGTTTATTATCAGCTTTAAATAGAAAGTCCTTCTTCCAAGTTGAATAGAATAGAAAGAATATAGAATTTAGGCCCAAGGCCAAGTGCTGGGACCTATAAGGTCATAGAGCGCTGAAAAGGAAATTGAGAGTAAAAAGGTTTGAAAGTTGTAACAGGAGGTAAATCTCGCAGTTGCACTATGATCAATTGTTTGGAGAGGGTGGAAAGAAAGATGCAAGAAAGAATATGAAAGGAGGTACAGTAAAAGGAATGAAAGGGGTTGCAGCTAGGGGCCGAAGGGACGCTGCAGAAAACCTTCAGTAATACCTACAGTGCATTATTCCAAGTTCAACCTGATTCACCCAATCAGTGTGTGATATTGTTAAATACTATTCCTTATAAAGCGAACACAGCCGGTAACTACAAATATGTTTAGCCATTACGAAATACCAATCCTGAATAACAATCTTCCCTATACATTAAAAGATTCATTCTAATTCATGAGTGATATCTGATATTCTTGAGTTACCAAAATTTTTCTACAAGTCCTTCTTAGTTCTCTAAAGGAACCGGGGACAAGTTAAGACATTAGTTCCCATCGCGGAAGACCAGCCAAACAGGGCAATGACGTAACTTCTCAAAAAGTTTTGAAGCCTAGTAATTTCCAAAAGGATGACGTCATTTCTCAAGATCTGTAACCTTTCAATATTCATAGACACAATGACGTAATATGTTAACATCCGTAAGCTTATAATTTCCTGGGTAAACGATCTCTTTTGTCGTCCACTTACGATCCTCGTCGTAAGTAAATTGCAACCCTTTCGTCGCAACGGCGATGTACATGCGCCGAAGAATAAGCAATTAATGCACGCAAGAGCCAAAGGCTTACGCGAATGGCAACGACTTGGGTCGTCATGGACATGACGCAATGAAGCGCTCCTCTTCTTCCCCCAGGCGGAAAGGAGGCAAGGTGCGGCGCCCCTTGGCTCTCTCAACGTCCTTGGCGTCAAAAACCCATGATTGGCTCTCGTCTGGTAGAGCGCTCTCTGCGCCTTCCGGTTGGCTTGGGCTGACCCGGACCTCGAAGCGTAACTCCGCCTACTGTCAAGACCAGCCAGAGGAGTGACGTCACGACGTCATGCGAAGGAGTATATATACTCCGTCGACGGCAGAGAACGTCAGCTCCAGTTGTGCCACAGAACAACCGATCCAAGGTAAAGTTTTTTAGTAACTTACTTCTGGAGTTCTTGTTTAATACAAGTGAACTCTACTGGACTGCATTTTGCTGTCTTCCCTGTTTATTCTAATGGCTCAGTCATCACCACTGTCAGCTATTAACTAAATAACAGATTAATTGATTAAGTAACTTAACGCTGCACAAAGGCACTGTTATTGACGCCGATGCCAAAATACTACCCCCTCCCCCATTCTCTCTATCTCTCCACTAAAGGTTGTTAATGACACCGATGCCAAAATATCCCCCACCCCCCATTCTCTCTCTCTCTCTCTCTCTCTCTCTCTCTCTCTCTCTCTCTCTCTCTTTTTTTACTTAAGGAGACCAATATTGCCTAAGAACTTACTCCATATATCACATCTTAGTTATTTTTTCATGTTTACAAATATGCTTAACATCCGCCTGATTTCTGTTCTAATAATAATCTGGCCCTGGACCATCAACAGCACTCACTCCCGGATACCCCATAGTTTCAAGTGTAACTTCGTGGTTTTTAAATACCTAAATTTGCAATTTAACGTGGGAGAAAAAGGAAAATCTTCTGTAGATACTGTAATAGCCTTCGCAGGCAGATACGGCAGTTTTCTTAAATAATGCCAAATTGTATTCTACCTTTATTATCAGTTAAAACAGTGGCCTCGCAATACAAACGAACTGTATATACCTATGAACTATCTAAAGGTACTTAAGTGATGTAAATAGGCTTCAAGATGTGCTTCTGTGATTTCGATAATCACTGCTAGTTTTCGCGTTTCCTTCCGAAGTGATTTGTATCTGAGCCCGGGGAATATGTAAAGGAGTATTCAAATTATGTGCTGACAAAATCAAAACACATCATCTCTATTTCTAATAACAATAAAAAATGGAATTATATATACTTAACACAGGTTCGGCCGCTTAATTTGAACTGCGACTTTCTACTCGAACCTCAAATTTAAAAATCAAGGGATCTGAGTTACTGAATTAAAAACTTAAATCCTACATATATTTTTTTTACTGTCTTCGATTTTGTGACGCCAATTTTAGTAACTATAAATCAATCAATCAACTGTACTGTCTTTGTTATGTCCAATCAATCCCCTCCTCCGAAGTCTATAAAAACAAAACTAAAAGAACGAATCACGCTAGATATCTTCAATAAGCTGACGCTGCTGTTTGATTAAATTTGTCTTTTGTCACAAGGAATAACCCAGTCTCTTCTGTAACCACAACTTGCAACATATTACACCCTCTTCGTCCTCACCAAACCTATAAAATTCAACTTCTGAGGTAGACTAACAGGAGTTTTTGTAATGTTTAATGACAAGGATTGCAGTTAATTTTACCAGAATTACGCCTTTTCCACAGAGAACCAGAATGAATATTTATCCAGAGGGTGTTTTACCCGTTCGAGTCATATAATGGAAGTACTTAATCTAGAATCATTAGCGAGTTCTAAACATCTGAAGACGACGTAAAACGTCTACTATGCATAATAAATAGCGCTATGGAAATACTGAAAAATAAACGAAAACAAGCAAAACACGTAAGCTAAATTGCTGACTGTTAGCCATCATTAAACTAAGTACATTACTACAGTACAGTAATCCACAAAAGGAACACCTTCTCACTTCATTCAAGAATTAGTTACCAGAAAGAAATTTAAAAATAATAGGAGAGAGAGAGAGAGAGAGAGAGAGAGAGAGAGAGAGAGAGAAGAGAGAGAGAGAGAGAGAGAGAGAGAGACTTAGTTTCTGCCTCAGCCTTTCACTAGTGCAGTATCTTGAGGCTTTTCTTTTGTTTACTTAAAAATGAGAGCCCGAAACTAATACCAGAAGTATTATTGCAAAATACATTAAAGCCTTCAACTCCTTTTCAGATGTCTAGCCGCCTGTTGATCTCCCTCTGCCTTCTGGCTGCCACCACTGTTCTGGCCTACCCACAGAACGGTTGGCAGAATGGACAGCAACAGGGCAAAGGATATGGAAACGGTGCCAATGGCGGGAACGGTGGCAATGGAGGTTATGGCACCAATGGTGGTAATGGTAATGGTAATGGAAATGGCAATGGCAATGGTGGTAATGGAAATGGTAATGGTGGAAAGCAACTTCAAGCAGCACAACCAACGATGATGCCCATGAATGTAAGAAGCATTTACATTTTTTTTCTTTTTGTGGAATCACAATATATGTGACACAATAACGCTGACAGTCACTTATACTGATGATGAATAATTTGTTAAATAGTCACATTTAAACAAAGATTTTCGATGTAAGGTGTGCAAACAGTACACCTATTTTGTGAGAAGCAATAAGACTGAAAATTCCATCTGTATTAAACGAGAAGTAACTGCTATATTTGCATTTTCGTTGCTCCTCTCAGAGCAAGTTGTTATATAACCGTAAAAAATATAAATATCTTCGTCCATTTGGATTTTCAGTCTTATTAACTATTTCATAAGTGCCTGGCACTTTCAAACTTATAATAATTGTTTTCATGTACATGACGTTCCTAGTTTTCAGGTATAAACAGACTTCTCATTTCAAGAGTTTTGCTGACAATACAAAACAATTCATAGTGATATTTTACCAGGGCTGTAGTAGGACATCTCTAGATTTCAAATACCTCTTCCAAATCACTGTCTCACATAAAATTTACCAAAATATTGCTAAAACAATAGATTTGATTTTCCGCTTCTTCTCTTTCCTGACAGTACAACTTCCAGTGGGAGGTGAATGACGAGGAATCCAGCAACTTCTACGGACACAAGGAAGCAGCCGACAACGGTCGCGTCGACGGCTCTTACCACGTCTGGCTCCCCAACGGACGCCTCATGAAGGTCGAATACTACGTCGAGGGAGACTCAGGTTTCGTCCCCAAAATCACGTTCGAAGATGCTTACACACCCACCTGGGGAACATCCTATTTCCAGAG
>NC_089781.1:88267987-88487987 GCF_040412425.1 Macrobrachium rosenbergii
AGATGTGCGGAGATTAAGCACGTGGAGAGGACCCAAACACCCACATCGGAGAGCTCAATTCATTTTTGTTTTACTATAATTAAAGAAAACCATAAGAATAAAATAAAAACATGGCCCTCCTATCAACTTCCAGGCCTGGACAACATAAAAGAACAATTTATAATTTACAAAAAACTTTACTTAACTTTTCAACCCTGGGTGGTCAACTGCCATTAAAATGCTATGCAGTAATTGCTTTACTATACCAGGCAGTTCTAGCATATATCATGGACTTGGAGTTGTTTTCAATGTTTTTCCATAAGTTGTCTACTCAAAACATTTATTACCATTAAGAGAATTTATCTAAATAACAAAAGTGAACAAAGCAAAGATAATCTGTTTTGTGCAGGAAAGTGAAGTGATTTTGCATTTTTGCTGTACTAATTCTCTTAGTATTTTCGATAGGATTTTAGAAACAAATCCCCAAAACAAAACATCATGGATCAAGATGAAAACTACAAGGCCAACACATACATTCCAAGGATCTTTACAATGCAGTTACATGACATTTGTACATTTTAATTATTGGATGATCTATACTAAAAATTATTTCCCAATACCTGTACTCTGGAAATGATACAGATTATGTCAAAATCATGATTATTAGTTACTGCGGTTCAAAAGTTTGTAAGGAATGAGTTGTCAAACCAATCAAACTTTTTTCACTACATTTTTTTATTTTTTGTTTATACTCTACAGTATACCCTAAAAATTAATTTGTGTTTAAAATTAATTTCTTCAAAACTTAAATCATACCATCAACTTAAAAAGTTTAAGGAAAACCAAAAATGGGATGGCTTAAAACTGTTAATTAGTTGACATCCAGTACAGTACTTACCCAAAGTGCTAGTAGCTACCAAAACTAATAACTCTCCAACAATAAATATTTCCTCAATATACCTCCTATCTTGCACATCAACGCCAGCATGGTGATAACCAACTCCGCACATGACACATTCTGTAAGGTAAAAGAACTGACACTAAATACAAACATTCTCTAAAGTAAAAGAACTGATAGTTAACACTAAATCTAAAACATCTGGGAGGTTACAATTATGGAAATCAGTAAGTATATACAGGCTACATAACATTCTTTCCATCAACTGGTTCAAGCTGTTTGAGCAACAATTTCCCAATGAACTCTAAAATACAAGCTTGTTTACGACAAATATTACAATGAGACGATAGGAAACCATTTTCAAACTCACCTCTCAATCTGCTGTCTCTAAGGGAATTAGCAACAGTCAGCAACAGCTGTTTATGTTTGGCATCTCTAACAAAACGGCCATGCTGAATTAACGCTGAAGCAGTTGTCTGTGCACTTTTACGGGTTGAAACAAAAATCTGTAAAAAACGAAACCACAGGACATGCAGTTCAGTTCAACACCTCTGATATCTCAAACTTAACATCACGATCGCCAAAACCAGGAACTGCTGCTCATACAATCCAAAAAAACTTTCTAAACATTTAGGGGAGGGACAAAAAAAAAAATAAATAAATAAAAAATAAAAAAAAAATAAATAAAGAGAACATGGAAGAGCAGCTGAAATTTAAATGTTGAGAGAGACGTACCAAGACATGAGAACTATTACAATAGGGTGCAATATATCTGATTTTAAATCTGTGCAATGGAACCTGTGATAAATAAAAGTATAACAAAATATTTTGGAAGATTATTGAAAGTCTAAACTGTGTTCTACCCGGTAGCTTTGATTTCTGCCATATCTGTGCACCTGTCTACTTCATTCTCATGTGCAAACATGAAGGGGGCTGCATTCCATGGGAGGAAACCTAACTTTTACAGGGGGATATGATAGAATGATAGTTTTTAATGATTATTCTAAGTATCTGAGAAATTAAGCAAAATAAGTCCTACATTCTCTAAAACCAAACTTAGTGTTTTTAATGGCATCTGCAGCTGTATTTATGACAGTTCATAACATCAAAGTTGTAAATTAAAGGCTATCATTAAAAGCTGTAAAGGGGCCTGTATTTTAAACATTCAAATTACAAGGAAAGTGATGACTTTCAAGAAGATTTAATAAGCATGATTGTGAAATTTTCTAAGACCAAGTCTACTGTACTTTAGTTTTATTGTTATCTAACACTTTTTAAGATAAGGACTGTATAGTCATTTATAATAAGCAGAAATTTCTATGAAGAGATAAAAGGCTGTGAATTGCCCTAACTTTATGCCACAGAGCAGAAACACTATACTGTATATAAAACAAGAAAGAAGAGCAAATATGAAAGACCACCAACAATAATTAATAAAAATCCCAGTATTTAAATCAATACACAAATAAATTATCAAAGAAGAGTATGCTAGCTGGTCACTTTCAGGAAAGAAACTCAAACAGAACATTGCACTAGGTCACAGATCAAGAGGCTGAGATATTTTCCAAGGTTTGAGATCATTGGCATGAGGTCCCCATGATAAAGCACCCAAAGGCAGTGACACCATACCCTAATTTCCTATGGAAATCTTAACTGGAAGGAAAGGCTATTGAGACCCCCTTCAAAACAGTATATACAGTACAGTGTATGAAGTATATACAATATGCAAAATGGAATAACCAGTTTTATATAAGTTGTGAGAAGGCAAGTGTCTCTACAAATAAATTATATTCAAATTCCTTTATTATTTTGGTCTGCCTTGAAATCTAGTTTTTACAATTTGATTGGCATTTTAATGAAAGACTCCCTTTTACTGTACTACACAGCTACTTGCCAGTACTTACAAGGGTTGGTTTATTACTGCTGTAAGTGGCAATGACAGATGGAAGTTTGTAATTGAGAGAGATCTCAAAACGAAAATCAGACCAATTCTCATGACAATCATAACCCAGTACAACACGCTGGAGCTTGACGGGACGCAATCTTTCCTCTAACCTGCCAAAAAAGAAAAATAAACTTGACCACAAAATAATCCCTTATATTGCAATATTAAACCTAATTTTCTAAACTTTGACAAAAACTAAAAAATTAATACAGTAAATTAACAATCCAGTATACTGAAACTAAGAATCCATACATAATGTATTTCCTGGGGGTGGAGATGGTATTTTTTTTATTAAAACAATTCTTGGAAACTTACCACACATCCTAGACCTGTAAGTTACTTTTCCTTGTTAGCCTAGATCACTTCTGATGTAACACAGCTGAGCAGTTTATACTGTACACTATGTTTTCATAATCTGTTCAAAATATTTCAGTCTGATTGTATGTCATCTTGAGAAAAGCTTATCCAATTTTAAAGTCAATGAACTTGAAAAAAAAGTATCTTTTAAATAAACTGACTGAAAAACAATCCATACGCTGTACCAAGAAAAGTCACACTACTTCAATGCACTGGGATGGTTGAACGTCAGCAGATGGCAAAGCCAAACTAAACCACCAAATCATGTGTGTTGCCAAATTATTTTATTCATTCTTTTCAAAATTCTGACAGTCAACATTGGGGCACGTCTTCAAGGTTTCATTGACTTGGACACTGGGAAATACCATATATACATTAAAATCTGGTTTTTTAATGTATAATCAACTACCATCATCATAACCAAAATTTTTACACAGTTTTTCCCTCTAAGGGTTGGAAGTGAAATGAGTTCACTCCATTTTTCTCTGTCCTCCACCCTTTTTACCTTAACTCAGGCAGCTTGAAGCCATAGAAATGTTGCAAAGGGCATAAAGTTTGTTCATACACTAGTTCTCTGCAAATGAGGAAATTTTGTTGAAGCTAGTTCTTGAGGATAAAAACCTAAATTACTCTTCTTGACACAAGGAGATGAGTTAATCTATATATGTATGGGCATCTTTTCCCTTGCAAAACCTAACAAGATTCATAATACAGTATATAGTAATAATTTATGTAAAATACATAAAGCATTTTACTAACTTGTGAGCTACTGCAGGTCCTTTATTGTCTGAAATTCAAGCTGCAACATCTGATACATTGGGAATGGTTGCTGAACTGCTACAAATCTGGAAAAAAAAAAAGATACAATGACATCACTCATAACTATAAAACCATTCCAAACAATTCGATAGTTCAATAAAAAGTCCTTACCTGCTCTGATAATATTTTCATTTCAGTCTGAAGAAAATTATGGAGATGGACTGGTTTGAAAGACAATGTAATAAAAAATACTTAAAAAAAGATACCAGTATAAAGGCAGGAAATCAGCAAAATGACACCTTATGAGAGAACATTTTAAAAGACTTTTAATGCCTATTACAGTACATGTACTGTACACCTTAACCCACTCAAACCCCTGAAAGAAGTTGATATTCTTTTCTGGAGGAGCAGAAGGTTACAACCTGTCTACAGTTAAAGATATTGCTTGAAGTAACCATTGTTTGACTGACCTAATGTTGCCATAAATGTCCATAGGTCTGGTTGTTCGAATAGTTTTCATTCTAGAGACAACTGCTTCTAGGGTGGGACCTCTATCCTCACAATTTAATACATGTACCTAAAACAGAAAATTGAAACTAAAACTTGGAAAGTATCAGATTTTGTTTACAAGAACTTATAATTTCAGCTAGTATAACAGCTCACAAAAACATTTAGTCACTGAAAAACTATGATCAGATGTCAACTTTAAAATACATATCTAATTCCTTCTTTTTCCCTACTTACAGTTTTCCCAGCTTTCATTTTCAGTGAATCAAATGGGCTTTACATTTTTGTTTCAAATTCATCAAACTATGATGACTAGGTGCAGGTAACAATCCAATCTAAATCACCTAATGGTAAGATTTTAGCCAGCAAACTTGAAATACAAGCAAAATATACAGTCCTGCATATTCAATTTAATCATAGCCAGCAAATTTGAAAACATTCAGCTTACTGAGGAAATACAAGAAAAATGATATTTTAATGATAAAATAAGGTTTGTTCATACTTACCTGGCAGATATATATATAGCTGTATTCTCCGAAGGTCCGACAGAATTTCAAATTTCAGAACCAGTGGCCGGTCAGGTGGTTAGTACCCATTCCAGCGGCTGGGGCGGGTATCAGGAACCATTCCCATTTTCCATTCAGATTTTCATAGTGCCGTTGTCTCCTGAGGGGAGGAGGGTGGGCACTAAGATATATATCTGCCAGGTAAGTATGAACAAACCTTATTTTATCATTAAAATATCATTTTGTTCATGAAACTCACCTGTCAGATATATATATAGCTGAATCGCACCATTGGCGGTGGGCAGAGACAGCATAGGATTGAGAAACAAAACAATGTAGATGATTACACATCTTGGTTCCCTTACCTTTTAGCATAGCTGACTTCGTGATTACTGTCACCCAAGTCTGCGTCTGCTTTACTGGAGTTTCAATGAGGTAGAGACCTATAAGGTTGGAGAGTTCCAGACGATCTGTCAAGGAGGGACGTGACCACTATGTGCCCAGATCGTAGCCCTCAGAAGGAAGCAAAGAGACAAAAATAACCACCTGACCTACCAAACATCGTGACTAGTAAAAAACTAAGGAAAGGGAAGACTGCCCCCACAGTCTACCCACAACCATAAAAACACAACCAAAAAAATTTTAAAAACTATTCCTAACCATACATTAAAGGAGTCAACTGCCTCCTTCTCCCAAGATCCAACCAGCCAAAACGTAAGGTCCCAATGAACAGCAAGACTCATAGACTGTTCTTACGTCCTTTAGGTAATGAGGCGAACACAGAATGACTTCTCCAAAGGTGGCATTCATAATCTCGTTCAGAGCCATGTTCTTTTGAAAGGCTACTGGCGTTGCCTTAGAACTTCATGCGCTTTAACTTTCAAAGTTGAAGTCACTCTCCTGACAACTCTTAGCTTCCTGAATGGTGGACCTCAAGAAGAAAGCCAGCGCATTCTTAGACATGGGGACGTCAGGTCTTCTCACCGAGCACCATAACCTATCCAGACCTCTCGACTCTTTTGTCTTGTTCAAGTAGAACTTTAGAGCCCGAACAGGGCATAGCAGTCTTTCTGGTTCCTGACCCAGAATACCCGCCAAACCTTTCAATTCAAAGGACTTGGGCCAGGGTGAGACGGGTTCTCATTCTTGGCAAGAGATGCTGGTTGGAGAGAAACATCGCATCGTCTCCTTTAAAACCAACTGACTTAGATATTGCATGAATCTCACTGATTCTCTTTGCAGTGAAAGAGCAACTAAAAATAAAGTCTTCTTTGTTAAGTCCCTCAAAGAAGCAGCATGAAGGGGTTCAAAAAGGGCTTTGCATCAGGAACTTAAGAACCACGTCCAAGTTCCAAGATGGAACCAAAAACTGAGGCACCTTAGTCGTCTCGAACGACCTAATGAGGTCATGGAGGTCCGTATTGTTGGCGATATCTAATCCTCTGTGCCGAAAGACCGCCGACAACATACTCTTATACCCCTTAATAGTAGAGACTGCCAACTTCGGAACTTCCCTAAGGAAAAGAAGGAAGTCTGCAATCAGCTCACAGTGGTCGAGGAAGGAGGAAGAGTACACCACTGCCGAAAAAGGCCCGCCGATTGGTAAACTGCGATCGAGGATGTTCTCCTGGCTCTCGCGATCGCTCTTGCCACCTGCTTGAAAAACCTCTCGCTCTCGCCAGCATTTCGATAGTCTGAACGCAGTCAGACCATTGGCGGAGAGGTTTTGAGAGTATCGTTCAGTGGGGCTGTCTGAGTAGATCTGGACGAAGAGGTAACACCCTTGGAAAGTCTACCAGAAGCGACATTACCTCCGGAAACCACTCCTTGTAAGGCCAATACGGAGGCGATCAGAGTCATCCTGCGTATCTTGCGGCAGCTAACCACCTGACCACTTCTCCCAGGATCTTGAAGGGAGGGATTTCTCAAGCGTAAAGGTTTTATTAGACCAGTCCCAAAATAAGGGCGTCTATTGACACTGCTCCTGGATCCAGGACAGGAGAGCAGTAAAGCGGAAGCCTGTTGTTCTTTGACGTTGCAAACAGGTCTACTACAGGGAACCCCATAAACCCCACAGTTTTGGCACACCTCCTGGTTCAGAGTCCACTCTGTCGGGAGCAGTTGATGATCCGACTTAGCAGGTCCGCTCTCACGTTCTGAGCGCCTGCTCACGAACCTGAGCGTCAAGATCTGTACGTTCCTGGAACTCGCCCACAACAGGATCTCTTTTCCAGAACGAACAGGGAATAAGAATGAGTGCCTCCCTGTTTTTTCAGGTAAGATAGAGCAGTGGTATTGTCGCGTTTACCTGGACTTTGCGACCGGACACTTGATCTTGGAAGAATAAGGGCTAGAAAAATCGCCCTAATTCCTTCATATTGATATGCCAGGTCACCTGTTCCCCTCTCCAGATGCCTGACACTTCTCTCTTGCCCAGTGTTGCTCCCCACCCCGACATTGTGGCGTCGGAGAACAACACAGGGTTCGGAAGGCTGAGAGACACGCCCTCTGAAAGCCTCGAGGGATCCAACCACCACCTGAGATGCTCCTTCACTTTTTTTTAAAGTTTGAGAGACAACTCGAGATTTTCCTTGTCTTCCCAGTTGTCTTGCAGGAAGAACTGAAGAGGCCTGAGATGTAGTCCCCCTAGGAAAACAAACTTTTCCAGTGAAATGGTCCCCAGCAGACTCATCCACTCCCTGCGAAACGTTTCTTTCCCTAGGATAGGCCAGGACTTTTCCAGAGCACAGCTGTTGACGTTCGGGGGACGGGAAAAGCCGAAAAGCCACTGAGTCCATCTGAATCCCCAGATACACGATGGACTGCGTTGAGTCAGGTGTGACTTTTCAAAGTTGACCAGCAGGCCGAGTTCCTTCGTCAGGTTTAAATTGCTTGAAGATCCTCCAGACACCTCTCCTCGATGGTAATTTCGAATCAGCCAGTCGTCCAAGTAGAGCGACACCCGTCGCCTGCCAGATGCAGCCACCTTGCTACATTCCGCATGATGACGGTGAAAATCATGGGAGCTGTGGACAGGCCAAAGCAAAGAGCTCTGAATTGATACACCTTTCCCCTCAAGAAACCTCAGGAACTTCCTTGACTGAGGATGTTGTTTGGAAATTGCGTCCTGAAGGTCGAGGATACCATCCAATCCCCAGGTCTTAAGGCTCCTAGAACAGACTGCGCCGTCTCCATCTTGAAAGTTTCTTTCATTGCAGACGGTTCAGGCTGCTGACATGCCAGCACAGGTCTCCAACTTCCCGACTGTTTCGGGACCAGGAACAGCCTGTTGTAGAAGCAAGGGAATTCAGGTCTAAGACCTGTTCTATTGCTCTCTTGACGAGCATTTGCCGCAGCAGGTCGTATAGGATCTCTTGTTTTTTCTGGACCGTCGACGACGGAAAGGTCCAGGCGAAAGGTTTATGGGGGGAGAAAGGAAAGGGATCTTGTATCCTTTCTCTAAAACCGAAAGGACCAACTGTCTGCCCCTCTCACTTTCCAGACTTGAAAACGCAAGAAGCCTGGCACCCACTGGTATCTGGAGAATCACATCACTTCTTGCCCCTACCTCTAGCAAGGGCTTTACCTCTCGAGAGGGTTCTTTCCTCAAGAAGAAGGCTTTGAGGATGGTCATATGTAAAGGGCTTCTTCATCTTGGGAGAATGTTGACGGTTTGACGTCGTCGAGGTCACAGGAACCCAGGCGCTTGATGACTGAGCCAACAGGTCCTGTGGTCTTCTCTTGTAGGCTTGCAGCGATGTCCTTACCATCGAAGCCGGGAAAAGATGATTGGAAAGGAGCAAACAACAGTTCTCCTTTCTGTGCTGTTGAGACGGAGGTTTCGTGGCGAAACCGCAGAATAGAGACCTCTTCTTGAGCACTCCAGTACAAAGTCACAGGCCAATTCGTCAGAACCATCTCGGACCGCCTTGTCCATACAAGACAAGGCGCTCAAAAGGTCCGACAAGGAGATCGAGTCCTGACTCCGAGACTTAAGGTCCAAAGCTCCAAGACACCAGTCAAGGAAGTTGAAAACTTCTAACGTCTTGAAAAGGCCCTTCAAAAGATGGTCCATCTCCGTAAAGAGTCCAGGAATCTTGGCGTCGACAGATGAGACCTCCTACTCGAATCAACATGAGGCTAAGTCTCCCTTAGATGAGGAAGGAAGACGTAAGCCTAAGTCTTCTCGGTCTCATACCACATCCCGCTTTTCGAGAGTCTTGAAGGGGAAGGGCGAAACACCTTTCCTTGAGCCTTGCGGGAGTCCATCCACAAATGGACTTTCTTGAAGGCCAGCTTAGTGGAGAGCGATTTAGTCATCTTCAGAAATCCCGGAGCTTTCTAGACTTAGTAGAAGTCAGTTGAGAAGGAGGGAGAGTGTACTGCCGGCAGAAACTTGTCGAAACAATTCCTTCAACAGCTTGTGCGAGGATCTGGTAGTCCACGAGCGAGGACTGATCCTTCATCTCATCTTCAGACTCCGAGACCTGAGTCTATCTCCAACATCGGGCGGGGAAGAGCAGAGAGAAGTTGGAGAGGAAACATTCCAGGGACCTCTGCTTGGAAGAGGAACTGGCGTGCAAAGCAGCTGGAGAACCAGGAACCAACGAGCCGACATGCAGCGGCACCCAAAGCGTCTTGAAGGGAGTCAAAAACGTCCATCGGGCGTCACGTCTGGCAACATGACGAGCTTCTTGGCGTCTGGCAGGCGTCGTCTGGCAGCATCGAACGTCTGGATCGTCCCGCCAGGCGTCACGTCGGGCAGCATGACAAGCGTCAGAAGCCTGACGAGCGTCATCAACAAAATGGTGAACATGACGTCTAGAACAAGAAGGAGGAGGACGTCCTGGGGTGGCGTCAAAAGCGATCCTCCCCTACACCCTCTGGGAGAGAGTCTAGGGTTCCTTCCACGACGAGCAGGCGAAGCAGGCGAAGGTGACGAACGAGGAGCAGGAGAAGGGACCGCCTAGATCTCTTCACTGGAAGTCTAACATCCTTCCGACGAGGACGGGACCTGGACTCTCTCTGCAATGAACAGGAGAGTTGCTGCTGCATGGAGGCAATAAGGGTCCTCGTTGGTAACGCTCTCTCTCTGGAGAATCACGGAACCTAGAGGCAGAAGGACGAGGGGCGTCCTAATCCTCTTCTCTTGAGGGAGAGCTCTTGGGCGCTCAAAAACGTCTTCTTGGGATGACGTCCGGTACTTCTTTTGCAGGGGAACGCATCCACAAACTCTGGCGAGGAGCACAGAGTAGGAGAGAGGGCGTTAAGCGTCCTCCTCCTAAAGCTTCTCTTGAGAGGGCGAGAGTCTATCCCAGTTCCAACCCCTGCGTGGGGAGGGCGTGTCAGAAGGCGAGAAGCAATCCTTCAGGACCAGACACGAGTTCGAGCCTGGGCAGCCTGGGAAACGTCTTCAGGACCTGCCGAAGGGACGCCAGACCGGTGGGGTTCCCGTCACCCTCCTTCGACTTTCGACATGCTCTCTCCCTGAGTCCTGGGAGTCCAGCAGAGGTCCAGGCCCAGAGGCATGATGGGGCCGGTCTGACGCCCCCTCCACTGCACTGGGGCACTAGTCACTTCACAACACTTATCTTGGAGAGCTGACACCTTAGATTCTAATGAATCGATTCCATCATAGCGGAAAGCATATTAGTCTCCACAGGCACGATCTCAGGGCAGGAGACAAAACCACAAGTTAGGATCTAAAGGTACAGGGAGTTAGGGCCGACATCAACACTTCCGCAAAGAGAAGCACTCCTGGAGAAGACCTCCTCAGTCGATCACGCTCCAACTTTCACATATTTATCATACGCTCTCCATTCATTTTCAGACAAAGAAGCACATTCATCACACCTATCATTCAACATGCATATATGCTTCCTACAGTTAGAACAAATAGTGTGAGGGTCAACATTTCGGCAACCTCACCTTACATTCAGACATCACACACGCACGGTAACTAGCAGAGCTAGACCCAGACATAATGATAATCTAAAGCAAAACCCAAAGAAAAGTCAAAAAAGCGTATGCCGATCTACCGATCCAAAGTCAAAATACCAAAAGACAATGAGATACTCAGTAATTTAGAAAAAAGCAAATCCTATGGTGCAGACAACAGTTGTTGACAACACGGCGACAGAGAAAATCTGAATGGAAAATGGGAATGGTTCCTGATACCGCCTCCCAGCGGCGGGAATGGTACTAACCACCTGAACTCGTGTAGCCGCGAAATTTGAAATTCTGTCGGACCTTCGGAGAATAGAGCTATATATATCTGACAGGTAAGTTTCATGAACAAAATATATTGTGCTGCACATTCAATTTTATCAAACATTTAATGGTGCACAAACAGGTTCAATCAGAATGATGCTAACTTAAGTCTAAACCTTTACTCTTCTCATCTTCAGATTTATCTTTAGTTATTTTCACCACAAACCCATGAATCCAAGTTACAACAGCCTGTCTCAGTCAAGATTAGAAGCTTCCACTGAGCAAGCTCAGCTCCCATACAAATTCTACATACTATATGCAAACAAATTGGTGTTAAAAGTAAAGATGGACTTCGAAACAAATGGACAAAGAGCCTCTTAAAAACTAATCTGTTTAGAGGTAGGAAACTGCTTATTTGCCTATAACTAATCTCTCTAAAAATTTAGGGAAGAAAACTTATCAAGCCATCTTTGCTACATGGATATTACCTCATCAATCAGCAACAAGGAGATCTCTTCCATGAGGGTAGCATGGTCTCTCCAACGTCTTGTGAGTGAGTCCCACTTCTCTGGTGTTGTCAACACAATCTTCACAAGAATAAAGAAAAATAAAAATAAATCTTTGATACTAGTGGCGATGAACCATTAATTAAAGATAGTAACAATAATTCACAAATATGACTACAGTATACTATACACATGTGTGTATGAACAATATAACCCCTGACCTGGGAGTCTTTGATTACAGCTATGTCATCTTGGTCTGTGTCTCCTGTCACTTCCGCACAGGTTATACCCAAAGGACTCATTCTTTGTCTCCAATCTATATAACGCTCAGAAACAAGTGCTTTCATCGGTGCCACTAAAAAAAACCAGAATTTAAAAATGTAGTAGAAATATTATTGGTACAATTTTATGAAATAGTTTAATGATACTGTATATAATACCTAATCAACTTTCTGACTTGAAGGGCTCACTTGAAGTAACTGTTCTTGAATAAGAGGTGAAATCTGATGCATAGTAAAGTTGGGCAATTATGCATGAAGATATCACATTCACCTGTTGTGAATACTGTCTATCATTACACATTCCATATTTCTACAAATTCAACGTGTAGTGTTTCTTAAACTTCACTCATAATAGCCATATCAACCAAAATTTAACATCTACAATAAAATTTCTTTCTTCAATAACCTTAACAAAGAATTCACTCTATACACGACCAAAGATTAACCTACTGTAAACAATCTTTGGATGCATTCTGCCACCATCATCACCTCTCAAATTCTCTTCCTGTGCAACTGTCAGTAATCTCAGTATTGCTAATTCCATAACGACAGTTTTTCCAGAGCCTGTAGGTGCCGAGATGACAACAGAACAATCTAGAATGGAGGAGTTTAAAAAGGATTTCAAAATACACAAGCAATAAAAAATACATCAAAATGCAAGCTAACAATGGGCTTTAAAAAATTCTGAAACCTATCCTTGATATAAGATATTTAACATCCTAAAATACCACAAGACTAATATATGAAACAAATTAAAATCTCTAACAGAAAGTGTACCATAAAACCTTTACAGGTTTACTACATGAAACACTATAACTTCTAATTAAGGCTTATTATCACCCCAATTTATTTGCAGATATGAAAAGTTCTCATATGAAAATTAAATAGCATTCACTCCAGGAGCAATGGAGGGACATCATTATAAAAAACATGAATACACACAAATCACTTCCTCATTTACAAGAAATTTTGTAAATAAATGCTTTCTCATAAGACAGTGGCTGACAATGAGCCAAGAATATCATTAATATAACGACAGCTCCATAAGTATCATTACTTGTGTAATTTGAACATAAATTCTATAAATTACAACTGACTGCATAGATGCATAGTACTTTACTTACCTGAACAAAACACATCATCAAACACTGTAGACTGAACAATGTTGAAATAAGGAAATTGTGAAAAGAGGGACTGGTACTGAGGAGCTGAGACATTGTTAAGGAAAGAAACACCATTAATAATTAAAAACATAAGATAAAAAGCTGAGCTATTAAAATTTGCGGTATCAAGGCTTTCTGGAGATATTCTAAAGTTATTCAACACTTTGAGAATCTGACGATGTTGTTGGCCAAAAGTTTTTGCCAAACTTCAAATGCATCACTTGTACCTTTTTGTTGTTTTCTATATTTGAACACACTGTATTATAATACAATACATGCATTAAACTTGAAAACAAGCCATTACGCAGCTTTATATCATGAAAAATAAAATAACTTTGCTCTTTATATAACTTGTCAGTGTGAATTGCCCCAATGAATTCTGGAACCCTGCAAAATTTTGAAGGGTTAATTTTTTTATATTGTGTGAAAAATATGTAAAAGATATTAATTACATCCCAACTTGTTCAACTAATCATCATATATAATAAGATCCTTGTCTTCCTACATAAGGGAAACAGCACAGCATTCATACTACATCCATCATACTGTATCTATTTATGCTTCTTTAAAATCTGCTAAGATTTCAAGCACTTCATGACCCAAAGAGGACAAGTATTGTAAGAAAGAAGTCCTGCTGCACATGCCTAAGTCATACTCTACTGTACTGCATGGCAATTCAACACTTCTCTGTGCTAACTTAAGTCTGGAAGAGTGGTTGGGAAAGAAGGGCACAGATTATGGTTATTATATTTTTAAAAAAATTTATTATCTAAATGTTGTTAGTTTTTATGAATCCTTTAATCATAAAAAGCCTGACTTTCCAAACAGATAAATTTGGAGGGTTGGAGTAAGGAAGGGCAGGAATCTGTAAAATAACTGCCAAAATAAATCATGACATGATATTCAGTGAATGTTGGAAAATGCTAGGAAACTGCCCAGAAGCAACACAGATAAATTGGTGTAACTCTATGACCTAGTAAGGGCTACCACATCAACAGCAGATGTGGTTACAGAAGCAAGCTCAACCCCTGATATTTGGGACTTTGAAAGTAGTTTAATCAGAAAAAGCTGAGTTACATAACACTTCCTCATAAGTCTGGGCTCCCACAGGGGTTCAAATCAACAGCATACCTGAATGATATCCATGGTAGTATGAAGGTTCTTTGCAGTATTCCTGCAGACAACACTGCATTCTTTTCTTTCAATTTTTCATCCATCCCATTTGTCAAATTTCAACCATGTCTTCCTCTTCACCATTTCCTTCAGGCCAGCCATACTATTTAATAGTAATACATGAACTACTTAAGGTAGGTACTGTATTAGATGGGGCATTAATCATTCTCCTGCCCTTCAAATAATAACAGTGATCGGACTCAAGTTAACTCATGTCACCATTATGTAACTGTATACATAAAAAACACATGAGGCTCTTAGTGATAATATAGTCCATGTAAAGCAAAATATATTACAACTTCTAAATGCATCACCTTTCATCCTGATCCTTTTGCACAATACTTTTTCACAAAAACTGTCCTGGTCATTTGGCACAGCACTTTTTCACAATAAGATTTCAAAGGTGTGCAAGGACCCTTATTTTCCAGCATAATTATGACACTTACTTTCAGAGTTATGACGTTTTCAGGCTGAGGCACTTAGGGTGAACTTCTGTAGCTAACATTCCCTTATTGTAAAAAAAAAAAAAAAAAAAAAACTTCCTTTTTATAAAATACTTCAGATTGGATGCATAACTAACAAAAATAAACCTGATAATAACATTCAGCTTCTGCAATTGTAAAAGGATACGGATCTCAGAAACGGATCTAAGGGGGCCATGATTTCCCTCACCCAAACCTTTAAAATCGTAAAATTTTTGGTTATTTAACCAATGTTTTTCTGGATAATAAACTTCTTTCCTTGGTTGAGAGTCTTCTTTGAAGAATTCTAGGCCTTTGTAATGTGTACTGTCTGGGACTGTAAGTAATTCACTAGCATTTGGATGGTCATGGCTCTCAAAGTCCCACATACCAGTTGTCCATCTTGGAGTAGAGGCTGAAGTTGGATATATCTGTTTAATGAAAAAAATGAATACCTATTAAAGAACTCTCCTCTGACTGGAATTTGAAGGGAGTGTAAAGGTATGACACAAAAGACAGAACAGAAAAGATATAAATAGTAATACAAGAGTATGATCAAAATATAAATCTGATCAACAAGAAACTACATTGAGCAGGGGATACAATTAAAAAAAAAGTCATTAATTTAGCATTCTGATTAATTTTTCAATCACTCTTATTATGTTCATGCTCACTATATTCACTTTGTGTTACCGCTGAGCATAATTTTGGTCTGGCTATGAAGAAGAAGAAGAAGAAGAAGAAGAAGAAGAAGAAGAAGAAGAAGAAGAAGAAGAAGAAGAAGAAGAAGAAGAAGAAGAAGAAGAAGAAGAAGAAGAAGAAGAAGAAGAAGAAGAAGAAGAAGAACAAGAAGAAGAAGAAGAAGAAGAAGAAGAAGAAGAAGAAGAAGAAGAAGAAGAAGAAGAAGAAGAAGAAGAAGAAGAAGAAGAAGAAAGAAGAAGAAGAAGAAGAAGAAAGAAGAAGAAGAAGAAGAAGAAGAAGAAGAAGAAGAAGAAGAAGAAGAAGAAGAAGAAGAAGAAAGAAGAAGAAGAAGAAGAAGAAGAAGAAGAAGAAGAAGAAGAAGAAGAAGAAGAAGAAGAAGAAGAAGAAGAAGAAGAAGAAGAAGAAGAAGAAGAAGAAGAAGAAGAAGAAGAAGAAGAAGAAGAAGAAGAAGAAGAAATAAAGGTGGTACACAATGTACTGTACAGAGATTTTGATCTCCAGGTGTTTCCAGATGAATATTCTTTGAAATCTGATTGCTGGAATGTGTCAAAACTACTACACTATGGGGGACCCAGATGTCCATATATACGTTGTACCATTAAAAAAACACTGACGCAAAAAATGCGACTTACCTGTGAGGGTATCTGAGAAGGAAGCTGGGACAGAGAACCATCATCTTCAGGTGGAGGGGCCACAACAAATGGATTGCTATTACATTACATCAAGTGAAAGAAACAAAAAAAATACATTAGAACTTAGTGTGACTCAGTAATGTAGTGTAGGTTATCATTAATATTGATAAATAGTTAAACCAGAAAACTGACATAACATTCTTAACTCTAAGAATGATGGTTTTTTGAGCAAAATATCAAATAAAATGACTGAATACAGAAAAAACCAACTCCTATTTAATTTCCAATCATTCAAAAGTACAATCAACTGTCAAATGAAGCTTAATACTCCATGTAGATGCAACAAACTCTTTGACTTCAATCCAACTGGCATCTTTAAATTTGCTTTCTTTTTGTACTTTATTTGATTGAACACTTTTTCATAATTATTCCTTCTGTCAGATTCTCAAGGGTAGTTTTCATCAAACTGATGATACAAATCTCTAATAAGATGAATCGGTTGCTTGTAATTAAATACAGGAAATATTGCTTTTCATTCATGCCTTCTTGTGATTCTCCAAAACTTCAAACCAGGAAGGGATGAATATATCAAGGACTGAATAACTCCCTTATAATCAGTGACCACACAGGTGCGAAATGCAGGATATAAAGTTACTTCTCCAGTGAGAACTATGTCTCGTCAAAATAGAATGTTAAAAGAATATGTTTATTGGTGAGTGATCTCCATGGTAGCATCATTTTAAGGCAATATAAGACAATGATACTCAGCAGTTAAGCACAATCTTAATTGTCCAGTTTCTTGGCCTATAACAAATTAGAAGAAAAAACAAAGGGTTTCTATTTGTGCGTGAAACTATAAATACATACTATACAAAATTCAGTATCAAACAAGGTATTGTACATCACAACTTACCCATAGGCTGCCATTTTAATCTAAAGTGGTTGTGAATTTTGCAATAGCCAAACTCTTCTGAAAATGGAAAAAAAAAAATTATCAATTAGCTAGGGGTACAGTGCACCCTAGTTTGTGTAAACAAACCACTGAATACCCAGTCCACCCAACAACTGACAAAGGCCAGCAACCATTTTATTAGGCTAGGACTAATGCCACCATCCATTCCCACTCACCTCTAAGGTACTAGCAAATTTTGTACCACCTAATCATATTTGTCACTTTGTAAGAAACAACTGAAGCTTGTTTCAACCTGTAACAGACAATGACATTATTATGACATTGTAGTAAAATTACACTCAAAACTCATGGGGTAACAGCTGCACAAAAAATTAAAAACATCTAAATAAATCAATTGTTATAGTTGCCACACCAATACTTAAGCATGAAATACTAAATGTGAACTGTTACAAAAGTTTGTGTGAAAAGAATGTGAAGCATACTTCTCTTAGCCAAATGTCACTCTGAACACAGGTAAATGAGTGATTAATATGGTAATATTTATTAACTGTGAAAGTAGGCAGGATGTTAAAAATTAACAGCATTAAACTTTAAATGGTTTTCAAGACTTTCATTACTTTAGGGTTTTGTACGACATATGGGATATGTGTGATAGTCTCTTTTTTCCATCAAATACAGTACTATGAAGTAGATTTATTATTACTTTTATGATAGCTGGGCACGATCACTATTAGCCACATAACCTGTTAATAAGGCGATTCACTCAGCCAACAAAATTTCATAAAATCAGTAGGCTGATGCAAAACAGGCCTGTTTGTCAATTTTTGCTTACCAAGACCATTCCATAAAATTGCAAGAAACCCAGCCTAAATCATCAACAGTCTGCTAAAACTGATAATTCGTTTGTAGGAAAACGAAAAGTCGATCCACAAGCTAGTATCAACCAAAGGCCTAATGATAGGCAAGGATACTGAATATGCTACAGCGTCCATACTTGAATAGGCCTAGGCTAGGCTACGTGGGCGGACAATCCCTGGCCCTTGACCCACTCAAAGATTACAAAATACGAACCCTAAGTTGACCTTACGCCGTAACCCTGACATTTATAATGATTGTGCAAGCAAGACTGAACATAGCCTAATGCTCAGTCTAGCCTACACCTATGGCTAGTAGTGTTTAATCGGACAGTGTAGGCTAGCCTAAACAAGCTATGCTACCAAAGTGTAGCAGCACTTCTTTGACCTGCTTATAGGACTATAATTTTACACGTACGTCTTCAACATACAAAAGGGCGTTACTTGCTTACTTCACTGTTTCCCGTTATTTCTCTCCCCATTATTCCGGAAGGAAATCAGGAATCTGAAACAATCACTGTAGTTAATAGTGGTTGTACTTGACCACTTTCCAAAATTCCAACCCACGGAAACTGGTAACATCATTTGACCAATATAAATTGAATTCACATGCACTCTACCTGCCGGTTTATGAATTAAAAGAAATTAAAACAGCAAATGCAACATCATTCTATAATTTCAAATTTTTTTATTGAAATAATAACGAAATCAACGCCAGGAAGGTACAAAAATTCATCTTCCAGTGTTCGGGACCTTCATTGATTACATGGGCACAAAATGATCTGCCACCTTACTCCTCCCAAAACTGAACCCTCGAAATTAAAAAAAAAAAAAAAGTGTATTTTATCCCTTGGACATTGATAATTATCTGAGTATCTTTCAGATAAGTAAGGAAGGTTACGTTAGACATGGTGTCCAAAAAGTATCATGTTTTTAAGCTGTCATTCATTTTAAAGAAGGATGAGTGGAATGGAAGTTGAAGGTGGGGCAGGAATAGGAAGGTGCATAAAATTTATTTAAAAGCGTACACACACACACACACACACACACACACACACACACACACATATATATATATATATATATATATATATATAGAGAGAGAGAGAGAGAGAGAGAGAGAGAGAGAGAGAGAGAGAGAGAGAGAGAGAGAGAGAGAGAGCATTAGCTGTTTCCTCCATGAGAGAATAGTGGATGAACCTCCTTTATAGTAAAACATCCACAGGAGCCACCATCATACGTCATCAGTAGTGCTACAAATTTCTGCACACACACTAAAACATTCTCTCGTATCTTGGGAGTACTTTAGTGTTTCCTTTATGTTAAAGTCCTTTCTTTAAAATACTACTTCTCCTCCTTTCACCCTGAATAATACATTATTCATCAGCCTATCACCATCTATCCTTCCCATGTGACTGAATCATATCAAAATACTTTCATCCATCCTTTCGCAAGAACAACCCTTTTACCACTTATCCTTTATATCTCTACACTTCTCGCCTTATCATTATTTTCTTTAAACACTGCATATATTTTGCCAACCGTTCATCACAGCATCAATTTTTTATTGATTTATCTTCAGCTCCCACATTCCACCCATAAAGGAGAAATAGCCCAAGAGTCCTTTCAAACATTCTCATCTTGTCTTCTCTGCCAATTCAAGTCTTTACTTAATATTTTGCATACCCCTGACTACCTAACCTGCTTCACCTATCCCGTGACTTCTCTCCTCTCTCATCGTACCATCATCCTTATCTTTACTCCCAACCACCTGTACATATCAATCCCTTCCATTTTTTAACCTCCTGGTTGTTGTCGACACTTAACTTTGCCATAATTGTGAAACTGGTCTACACTGAGTCCCCTAAATAGATAGATAGATAGATAGATAGATAGATAGATAGATAGATAGATAGATAGATAGATAGATAGATAGATAGATAGATAAATGAATAAATAAATAAATAAATAAATAAATAAATAAATAAATAAATGCCCTAAAATTTCAAGGGAGTTACTGGTCTTCTTTCTACAACCAAAGGGAACTCTTCAGTACCGTCAGTAGTCTTGTCATTACAGTTGACTTTCTCTTATTCTACATTCCTGGATGCTTTTATCATTTTCTCTTGTGTTTCATCTGTATCACATTAAATGGTGGACACATCAGCCTTCCTCTCCTTAAACAAATCAAGTCACATATTTCTTCTCTTTAGCATCTTACTGCTGGTTAATCAAGCAACCAATGATGATGCTTTTGTAAAAAGTGAATAAGATAAAAAAAAGTCACCATGTCAGATATGCGAGCATCAGGATACTTTTCGCGGGGAATTAATATAAATGCACAAAAGCACTCGCATGAATGAAAGTAACTTAAAGCAGCACAAATGAGGTGTAATTAACTTGTAATAATGAAACTATATTATAGACCATTTGGCCTATGGGAAAGGATTATCTATTCATTTTTTCGTTGGGAAACAATAAAAATTTCCGTCAGATTCACTTATAGATAACAGAAACTATGGAAACAGAAAAGTCAACAGCACATCTGCAGCAAAAGAGTAATGAGCAGCAATAAATATCTAGAGGAGAATGAAAGCATTCAAGCAAACTACTTATGGCAAAACAAAATTTTGAGTGCTGCTCAATGAAAAAAAAAAGGCTGTAATTGCTTATCCAACCTACTGGCACTTTTTGTAATGTCTTAAAACTAGTTGTTCGTTGTTGGATATTAAGATAGTAATATGCCAGCACGGGCTATTGCTCCTGGAGCAACCCGCAAAGATATTTAATTTGGTCTTCCTATCTTAGTTTATTTTGGTAGAATTCACACAATTTTACCACAAACCAAACAACTTTGGCTGGTGTAGTCATACGAGAGTTTAACACATAATATATAGGAATATTAAAATCAAAATTATTGAATATATTACGGTTTAATAGATTTTTTATGTCTTAATAATAAAAAAATGTGCCAAATTATACCTTTAAAATGTTTTATTGTGTAAATTAATAGTATTACTAATAGTTTCACCAGGTAACTC
This sequence comes from Macrobrachium rosenbergii, assembly GCF_040412425.1. Lineage (NCBI taxonomy): Eukaryota > Metazoa > Arthropoda > Malacostraca > Decapoda > Palaemonidae > Macrobrachium > Macrobrachium rosenbergii. The sequence continues at coordinate 88,288,875 of NC_089781.1, forward strand.
AGCTTCGAAAGTAAAGTTCCCTAAGGACATGTAGACCTTCAACAAGTTTCCAGCGCGTAAAGGTATATTTCGTTTATTTGAGGCAATGTAAGTACATTAATGTGATAGTATGTAATTCATGTCAGAGGGAACTTTTTTTAAATATTACAAATGAACCCGTAATATAACCTGAAAAAGAAAGAGGTTTATGGCCCTAGGGCTCTAATCTGCTAACTCTAGGCAGCCACAATGTCACCTAACTCAGACGTCTAAATGTTATAAGAAATACAATTAATTCATGTGTGATTGTAACGCACCTTATAAATCAACATGTCAAGTGTGTAGCGTCATGACAGGTGGACCTGTTGTCCCTCGAACAATTTTAGCCTATAGGGTATTGGATGCCCAGCCTAGGCCTAGGCTTGGTTGACATGGCCGGGATCGGGCAAGCTGTCACTGCAGTATTTTTCACGTTTAGGAACTGGGAATTAATTTAATTTAAATTGCAGGGGTAGCCTAGTGCTGCCAGTGCACTGCATTTCTTTGGGTAGAGGGTCTTTGTAGCGTCTCTTCGGCGGCGGCAACCCCTCTCATTCTGTTTACTGTACACCTTTGTTCATATTCTTTTACTTTAATTTTTTCCACCTCTCTTAACAAACCGTAATTAACATGAAGTGGATCCAACAACGGTTTTCCTCCTTTCAGCGTTGAATGTTCACATAGGTCCCACGGTTGGTGATGCCGTTAATTTTATATTGTTCTATTCTATTCTCTTTTCTATGGCTATATTTTTAATGGGTAGTTTACAGTTTAATTGGCCAGTACGCAACACCTGCCTGGACAACAATCAAACTCCGCCAAGGTATCAGAAGTAAAAGTCTAGAAATACCCAGTTGAAAAGGTAAAACTTTCAGGGGGGTCCATATATAAATCCCTTTAGCCCAGGTTATTGCAGCCGTCCTTTATGTTAGGTTAGGTTGGTTACATTTGGTTTAGGTCAGGACCTGGCACTGTAGGATAGTTTGTCTTGTTTGTATTCATCCGCCAGTTTCCTAGTTAGGTCCCAGCTTGGTCTTTGCCTAAATTCTATATTTTAAACTATTCTAGGGGGCTTCTTTGACATTCATCTGTCAGTAAATTAGTCCTTTAGAGATAACCTAGTGGACCCCACCCATATATTCTACAATTTGGGGGACCACAGTAGGACAAGGGATGGGCTTTGGATGGGGGAAAAACAAAGTGAGGACGTTAATCTCTTTGATAGCTTTCTATCAGATTAAGCGTATGGAATGTTTTCAAACTAGTGTTATGCCTTAGGATAAGGTTCTGGTGCCTTAGATTAGGTGAGGTGTAGTTGGTTAGATTGCACTTTTTTTTTTATTTATATGCATTGCCCTAGATTAGTTTAGGTGGGGCCTAGGCCTAGGTAAGAACCCAGCTTCCTAGGATAGGTTGGGGGGGCCACTAGGGGCAAAGCCTTCTCCAGGCTAAGTAAGGACCTAACCCCGGAGGTTAGGCTTGGTCAGCGGGTAGAGGGCTAGGTAAGGATGCAGCCCTCTAGGGTAGGTAGGTAGGGAGTTTAGGGCTAGGTATGGACCCATTGTCTTAGGTTAGATTAGGTTAGAGGGTCCAGAACAAAGCAAAGCCTCTTGGCTAGGTTAGAGGTTAAAACAATTCTTGTATTTTACTAGTTTTAAGTTTTCCACCTGCCAAAAATCTCGTTTTCCCATTGTGGTCCCCACATTGCAGGCTATAAGGGTGGGGTCCATTACCTCTAAAAGTACTTACTTGCTAATGAAAGGAATGTCAGAAACATTCCAAGCTCACATTTAAACGTGAAAATGATATTTTGACGTTCAAAGTTTGCCAAGAGTTTTATTTTTGTGACAGTTATAATGTGGGATAGTTTGCTTAGTGCAGGGTTGGAATCTTCTGACCTCCAAATGTTTAAACCAGGAGCAAGTTCATTTCTGTTTTTGCTTACATCTAATGAATTCAGGTGTATCAGTGTTATTTTCTGCTCCTGCATATTTATTTATATATTCATTACCTTTTCCTATGACATGTCCCTTCCTACAGGTTGATTTCCCTTTGGAAGCATTGTGGGTTTATAGTCTGTTAACTGTATCCATAAGAGTTTTCAGCTGAAGATCTAAAGAAAGAAAGTCAAAATCTGATAATGGTTTAAAGTAAAGTTTTACCAGAGTAACCTATCTCCCTACCTAATGTATCTTAGGGTATTGTAAACTGAAATATCCTGTCATATCCAAGGGTGATTGGACCTTACCTAGTCAGGGGCTTTGCCCTCTCCAATGTGGACCCCCACCTAACCTAATCTAGGTCATTGTAAATTTTTAAAAAAATATGGTTGTGACCTAGCTTAACCTAGGATACTGGGTCCTTTCTGGTTCTGGGCCACTTTGTCCCCATCTAGACTGCCCCCCCAACATGACTGAGCCCACCAGGTTCTTATTTACGTAATGCTTGGTGTTTTATTTGAAAGGTTCTTTACATGTCACCCTAATTATAGTTAGAACTTGCAAAAGTATCATGTGGATGTGTAAGTACATCCTTGCGTGTCACTTGTTATGTGATTCCCCCACCCCAAAAACCCCAGTTTCCCACTGTGCTCCTCCATAATTGTGGGACATAAGGACTCTCCAATATCTGAGATACCACTAATATGCCACAGAAATGAATGTCAGAAATGTGCAAAATATATATACAAAAAAATTTTGCATGAAATTTTGAAATACAGCCAAAAAAAAATCAGGGGAACTTGATTATGTGTATGCACCAAAGGGGCCATGGCTAAGAAGTGAAGGTGGTTTTTTCAAGTAGTGTCTGATTTCCAAAATCCCTTGTGATTGGTGAGACTCTGAACAAAAAGAAAAATCAGGTTTCAAAATTTTGCATGTACCCACATTCCAGATGAAAGTAACAAAAGCTGTTCAAAATATGCTGGGCATCAATTGAATTTATCCTTGGTACCCAGAAAGGTCAAGTGCCATTACCCAAGACGCTTCAGGACTTTAACCCTAACCCTACGGTTTATAACGCTCTGTATATCACAGATCAATTTTGGTTAAAGTCTAGTTCAGCTAAGGAGAAAGTTTTTATATTTTATATTGGATTATTTGGTTTCTCATTGTGTCCCTCTTGCTTGAGTCCTGTCGATGTTCAACATGAATCTTACTAATCCTTTCAAGGCTCACAGTGGAAGGAAGTGTTGAATAGAGCTTAACTTGAGGTTGAGATAGAGTAGATGGGAAGCTCTTGCCACAATGACTTTAGTAATCTTTTTAGGATCAGTGTGGAATTTCTGATTCTGCCGTACTTGATTTTTCTGGAGACTCACAATCCTTTTCTTCAGGGAAAGCAAGTTGAGTTCCTGGTCCTTTTGTCATTAATTCTACGTCTAACCAACTGTGCATTTGTCCCTAATCCCAAAGGAAAATGGTGCTGTTAGTTAAATGAATGGGTTGGTTCCCCCCACCCCTCACTCACATGCTGCTAATTAACTACCTTGTTACCCTGCTTCAGTGATTGGACAAGCTTTTGCCATAGATAATTCCGTATAAGACAGGTTTGTGTATTTAGGAAAAATGTATGTTATCGTATGATAACACTATTGTGATGAGATTAAATCTGAAAGATTTTTGCAATAGTTTCTTACAAAGCTAACATTTTAAATTTTTCCAGTTTCTTCAAGAGCAGCTGAGAATGGCAAGTGACTATGAACCAAAAGCTTATCTCTCATGGATGCTGAGCAGCTTTGCAGAAATTTTGAAAAAGTGTAACTCTACAACAGAACTGATAAGTAAAATAGATGAAATTTTAACTTTGTGTTACCAAGAACAGACCATACCCAAATGGACATCAGCAGAAACTGTTGCACTAACTTATTGGTCAGAAGAGGTGAGTTGAACCGTGGAATAGAAGTATAGCATACCTTTTTAGCAATTTTATGTTGCATTTCAAAAGTGATGCAGGTGTAAAGTTTCACTTGAAAATTTGTAGTATGTAGAAAATTCTTTGGTAATTGTGTGTTGGTTTTGAAATACAATAAGGGTTTTCAACATTACAAAATTTGATATTGATAATGAAATGTGTGTATAGGTATTAATCACAAACTATAGTTTTGAAAATTTTGTTGTAGTAGTCACCTGTTTAGATATCCTAATGATTTAGGAACTGTTAACGCTGTAAGTTAATGTGTATACTGGATGTAGTGAGGTTTAGCACAATATATTTTATATATTTTTGGAAGCAGGGTTATGCATTTTTCAAGAGTGGGAATTGGGCTCAGAGCTTGTCAGTTGAAATAGTTGTAGCTAAAAAATAAAGACAATCTCATAAATGAGGGAGAGACTTTTGTCTGCAGATATTTTATGCAGCATGTATTTCTGAAAGTGTAGTATTTTACTGTCATATACTTTATTAATTTCTTTTATACTGTAGTACCTTCAGTTATGTTTGTTCAAGTATTGGCATTTTCGACTTTTAAGGTTTTTTTGTGAGAATGTAAAGGAAGTAAATTAATTTACATGGTTAAACATTTTGTTGTTCTGCAACAAATGTTAAAGGCCCAGAGAAATACAGAAATCTGTTTAAGGGGAGCGTTTGAAAAAATCTTTTGTTCATGCAACTTACCTGTCAGATATATATATAGCTGTATTCTCGAAGTCCGACAGAATTCCAAAACTCGTGGCACACGCAGTGGGGCCAGGTGGTTAATACCCATTTCGCCGCTGGGAGGCGGTATCAGGAACCATTCCCATTTTCTATTCAGATTTTCTCTGTCCCCGGTACTGTCAACAACTGTTTTCAGTACCTCCGTCTTTGGATTTCAGTAAACTCGTTATTTTCCACTTAAGTATTCTATTTGACTTTTGGTTTTTGTCTTTGGATTGTGGATTGGCATACGCTTTTGTGGAATTTGCTTTTGATTGCTCTTTGGATGATGTCTGGATCTAGTTATGCTAGCTTCCAGAGTATGTTGTGTGAATGAGTTTAAGGTGAGGCTACCTGAAAGTTTCGGTAGATCCTCACTTTATATGCATGAGGTGTAGGGGCAGGTTTGCTTGATAAATGATCGCTTACTTTGCCTCCCACCCTGCTAATTTATTAGTTCAGGATTTCATTCTCGCACTAATAGTGCTCCTTTTGCATCTGGAAGATGGCTAACAAAATATCTATTGCGAAGGTGCATAGATTGAGCGAGTCAGCGATAATAAAGAAGAAACAATAGTAACGCTGGGTCAGTCAAAGTGCACGTCGTGAAAACGGACTCGTAAAAGGCGGACGCTGAAGAGGATATGTCCAATAAAGTTTTCGTAACTATGTTGTTACAACAAAATCAAACACTTATGGAGTTATTAAAGGAAATGTAAGGTTTGTTTTTGGAGATAGTCTCAGAGCAGCGGACTAGAGTGACTCCCACGTAGGCAATGGCTGCCTCCTAGTAAAAAGTAAACAAATGCTTTTCGCGAGTTCAAAGTAGCACGGTAAACGTTAAAGATGCCATAATTTACTCAGGTCGGTATCAAACATTAGTTTTAGTCAGGGTGAGAGATATCCTACCATAATTTTAGTTAAAACGACGAGAATAGGTTTTATCTCGCCGAGATTGATTTAAATCTACCCGCCTAACGAAATGAGCCAAATTCTAGTACTCGTAGGCTAAGCGGGAGTTGAGACTTCCCAAGTTCTAGGTAGCCTATTTCACAATATATTGACTGGGGGCCTTTCTGTCAAGCATGCTTTCTCCCAGTCGTGCTCACCTTCGCTGGATCGCCATCGTGACGCTCTGCTGCAGCGTGACGCTCCGCAAGCAGCTATCCTGGACGCTTCTGTAGCTGCTCGTCAGGACGCTCCTCTCGCTGCCGTGCAGGACGCTTCGGCTGGACCGCCATCGTGACGCTCCGCAAGCAGCTATCCTGGACGCTTCTGTAGCTGCTCGTCAGACGCCCTCGCTGCCGTGCAGGACGCCGGCTGGACCGCCATCGTGACGCTCCGCAAGCAGCTATCCTGGGCGCTTCTGTAGCTGCTCGTCAGACGCTCCTCGCGCTGCCGTGCAGGGACGCTCGGCTGGACCACCAGCGTGACGCTCCGCAGCAGCTATCCTGGACTCTTCTGTAGCTGCTCGTCAGGACGCTTTTTCGCTGCCGTGCAGGGACGCCAGCTGGACCGCCATCGTGACGCTCCGCAAGCAGCTATCCTGGACGCTTCTGTAGCTGCTCGTCAGGACGCTCCTCTCGCTGCCGTGCAGGACGCCGGATGGACTCGGGAGGACGCCTCTTTGGTTGCTCGGCAGTGAAGCTTCAGAGCAATCAAAGTCTGCGGGAAGCGTAGATCCCATCTGCGTGTTGGACCGCAAGGCCTTCGTTTTCTCCCATTGAAGAGGAGAAGTCTCTTGTGAGTCGGAGCCTGCAGTCCTTGAGCAGCCTCCCCCTTCCTCGTCTCACGGACTACCAGGTGTTAGCCGGCCTTTCTTAAGGACTTGTTTGGCGACAAGTTTCAAACCCTCGGCCACTCTCTCTCCTCCTGCCTTCTCCCAGTTTGCTTCGTCCCAGACGAGGAGAGCAGGGGGGTTTGTCAAGATGACTTCGTCTCTGGCGACGAAGAAGGCCTTCAAGAAGGTTAACACCTGGATGGAGGAAGGAAGACCCAAGGCAAGACTTCTTTTGCCCTGCCTCCGTCCAAGCTGAGCGGCAAGGCAGGTATGTGGTAAGAGACCGGGAGGACGTCGGCTCAAGAGTTCCTTCGTTGTCCCAGGGAGACTCTGCCAGCTTGGTCGACGCCGCCTAGAAGGTCCCCCTCCTGTCGGCTGCCAAAGTGTCCTGGACTATGTCGGAGACGGATCACCATTTGAAAGGACTGTTTCGAACCATGGAGGTCTTCTTTTTCCTGGACTGGTGTTTGGGGGCTCTAGACGTCAGGATTAGGAGTCCCGACTCGATCTGCCTGGGGAGCTGTCCAGCGTGTTGAACTGCATGGACAAGGCAGTCAGGGATGGCTCAGAGGAACTGGCTTCCCTCTTTGTATGGGCCTCTTGAAGAAGAGGGCCTTGTACTGTAACTTTACAGCCTATGGCCCTACCAGCCAACGGCCATACCACGTTGAAAGCACCGCTTCTCGTGCGATCAGCGAAGTTAAGCAACGTTGGGTCTGGTCAGTACTTGGATGGGTGACCGCCTAGGAACACCAGATGCCTTTGGCGTCATACTTTTGCAAAGTCAGTTTCTCCGTCGCAGAGGGCTTTGCTGTTCTCCCGTTTTCGAGCCATCTCTTCCCCCAGTCCTTGTTCAAGGATCTTTCCTCCAGCTTGAAGGAGGCCACTCAAGACCTCTTGGCCCACTCGTCAAGACGCCCGGCAGTCCTTTGATGTCGTTGTCGGGTCAGACCTCCAGGAAGTAGAAGCCCTTTCGTGGAGGAGCTTCTTCCTCGAGATCTTCTCCCGAGGTAGAGGTCTTTTCAGAGGCGGAGCCCCGCCTAAACCTTGGGGCAGGAAGTGATTTGCAGCGCCTCCAGACACCTGTAGGAGCCAGGCTTCTTTTCGTTTGCGAGAGCCTGGAGAGCAAGAGGGGCAGACACCTGGTCCCTTGAAGTTATCGCCAGAGAGGATACAAGATCCTTTCTCGACTCACCACTTCTGTGCACGTCGCCCAGGGATCTGTCGTCCTCATTCCATCAAGAGAAGCAACAGATCCTTTTCGAGCTATTAGAGCAAATGCTCGAGCCAGAGCTGTGGAGCAAGTCCTGGAGCTGGACTCCCCAGGATTCTACAACCGACTGTTCCTAGTTCCGAAGCAGTCGGGAGGATTGAGACCAGTCCTTGATGTCAGTAGACTGAACCGCTTCATGGTGAAGGAGAAGTTCACGATGGAGACGTCCCAGTCTGTTTTAGGAGCATTAAGACCAGGAGATTCGATGGTCGCTCTGGACTTACAGGACGCTTACTTTCACGTTCCCATACATCCCCAGTCGAGGAAGTATTTGAGGTTTGTACTAGGGGGACGAGTGTTTCAATGCAGAGCTCTTTGCTTCGGGCTAAGCACAGCTCCCATGATCTTCACGATTATCATGAGAAATGTGGCGAGATGGCTTCACTTGGCGGGTATTCGTATCTCGCTTTACCTGGCCGATTGGCTCATCCGAGCCTCTTCACAGTCAAGGTGTCTGGAGGACCTGAATGCGAATTTAGAGTTGACAAAGTCCCTAGGACTTCTAGTGAACGAAGAAAAGTCCCATCTGATCCCGACGCAGTCCATCGTCTATCTGGGGATTCAGATGGATTCAGTGGCTTTTCAAGCTTTTCCATCCCAGGAACGTCAGTAGCAATGCTTAGAAAAAGTCTCATCCTTCCTAGGGAAGGAAATATGCTCGGTGAGGGAATGGACGAGTTTGCTGGGGACCATTTCCTCTCTGGAGAAGTTTGTTTCCCTGGGAAGACTTCATCTCAGGCTGCTCCAGTTTTTCCTGGCGGAAAACTGAATAGACAAGGAGAATCTAGAGGAGACCCTGAAGATCTCTCCCGTTTTCAAGATTCACCTGAGGTAGTGGCTCGACCCCTCGAGGTTGGCAGAAGGGGTTTCTCTATGCCTTCAGAGCCCCGACCTGGTGTTGTTTTCCCTACGCTCCCAGGGAGGGATGGGGAGCAACACTAGGAGGGGAGAAAGTGTCAGGCACCTGGAGAGGGTAACAGGTGTCCTGGCACATCAATCTCAAGGAATTAGGGGCGATCCTGCTGGCCCTTCAATCCTTCGAGGAGCCAAGTGTCAGGCCGAGTGCAAGTCAGTGTTTACAAGTAAATTCAGACAACTCCACAGCCCTGGCTTACCTCAAGAAACAGGGAGGAACTCGTTCCCGGTCCCTGTTCGCCCTGGCGAAGGAGATCCTGCTTTGGGCCCATGCGCTGGGGATCGATCCTTGCGAGGTTCGTTGCAGGAGGGGAGAATATCCGCGGACCTTCTCGGTCGACAGCGGCAGCTTCTACCGACCGAGTGGACCCTTCACGAGGAAGTATGTCAGGAGCTGTGGAGGTTATGGGGACGTCCCTTGGTAGATCTGCTCAGGCAGCCCCATTTCGAAAGGTACCTCAAAACTTCCCGCTCTGAGTCTAACTGCATTCAGACTATCAGCCGACAACAAGGATCTTCACGATCTCTTGAGATCCTTTGAGACTGTCAAGGTACCTCATTCCAGGACGCCTCCCTGGAACCTGGATGTCGTCCTAAATTTTTTATGTCAAATACCTTGAGCCTCTTTCTTGGCGTCTCAAGTATGTGACAAGGAAGGTTTTTTTCCTAACTGCTCTGGCTACGCGCGAGAGAGTTAGTGAACTTCAGGCTATCAATAATCATGTAGGTTTTAGAGGCCATAATGCAGTATGTTCTCTAAGCCGTATGTTCTTGCTAAAACGAGAACCCGTCTACCCCTTGGCCCAGGACCTTCGAGATTAAGGGTATGACGGAAATTCTCGGACATGAACCAGAAAGAGTCATGTGTCCTGTCAGGGCTCTCAAATTTTATTTGCAGAAGACTCAGGAAAGTCGAGGTCCTTCGGACAGTCTGTGGTGCTCTGTCAAGAGGCCGGATTTGCCTCTTTCTAAGAATGCACTGGCGTTCTTTTTTAGAAGCACCATTTTAGACGCACTTTCCGACGTTCAAGACAGTGACTTGAGTCTTTTGAAGTTAAGGCTCACGAAGTTAGAGCCATTGCAACCTCGGTGGCTTTCCAGAAGAACATGTCCCTTTGCGATCTTCTGGGTACCACCTTCTCAAAGCAATTCGGTGTTCGCTTCACATTACTTGCGGGACGTGAAGACGACATACGAAGACTGCTATTCGCTAGGACCATACGTTTCCGCACTCCAGATCGGCCCCATAACACTTCTAGGCCTGGACCTCTGTCGGACTCCCAGGACCAGGGAGAGGACAAGTCAAAAGCCACAGGAGGGTTACGGGGGCTTCCCACCGATCTGGCGTCCCTTCGGCAGGACCTGTTGTCGCTTCTGCAGACACAGTGTTGCGGGCAGGGAGCGATACTCATCCTATCCTTTAGAGGTTAGGAAGTATATTTTAATCTTGATTTTGTTTTTTTTACGTCAGATCGGTCCCATAACGCTTTCTAGGCCTGGACCTCTGTCGGACTCCCAGGACCAGGGAGAGGGCATGTCGAAAGCTGCAAGAGGGTTGTCACGGAGGCTTCCCCGATCTGGCGTCCCTTTCGGCAGGACCTGTTGACGCTCTAGGTCAGGTGGTTGGTCGTTGCTCCCTTTGCCCTCACAGTATGGCCTTATGATCTAGTCCCATTGTGGTCACGCCCCGTGGACAGATCATCTAGAACTCACCAGCTATATAGGTCACTACCTTGCTGGAGACTCTAGTAAAAGCAGAAGCAGGCTTGGATGACAGTAACCACGAAGTCAGCTATGCTAACATAGGCCTGGACCTCTGTCGGACTCCCAGGACCAGGGAGAGGGCATGTCGAAAGCTAAAGTTGGTTACGGGACTTCCCACCGATCTGGCGTCCCTTTGGCAGTTGATGCTCTCGGTCAGGTGGTTGGTCGTTGCTCCTTTTGCTCTCACAGTATGGTCTTATGATCTAGTCCCATTGTGGTCATGCCCCGTGGACAGATCATCTAGAACTCACCAGCTATATAGGTCACTACCTTGCTGGAGACTGTAGTAAAGCAGAAGCAGGCTTGGTGACTGTAATCACGAAGTCAGCTATGCTAACAAGTAAGGAACCAAGGCGTCAATCGCCTACATATATTTGTTTCCTAAATCCTATTCTGTCTCTTCCCACCTCCAATGGTGGGATTCAGCTATATATATATCTGACAGGTAAGTTGCATGAACAAAATGATATTTTAATGATAAAATAAAGTTTGTTCATACTACCTGGCAGATATATATAATCATAGTGCCCACCCTCCTCCCCTCAGGAGACAGTGGCACTAGAAAATCTGAATAGAAAATGGGAATGGTTCCTGATACCGCCTCCCAGCGGCGGGAATGGGTATTAACCAACTGGCCCCACTGCGTGTGCCGCGAGTTTTTGGAATTCTGTCGGACTTCGGAGAATACAGCTATATATATATCTGCCAGGTAAGTATGAACAAACTTTATTTTATCATTAAAATATCATTTTTTATTAATAACTTTTTTTTTTCATGAATCAGCCTGAAATTTTGGGCATTGGTTAGTTTGTGTATAGCGAAAAGGTCAGTAATCATATTTTCCTTCTCACCCGCCCCCCATTCGCTGGTAGCCCCCTGATTCTTTAAAAAAACTCAGCCATAACTATTGCAACCTAAGAGCTGAAATTTACGTGGTAGACAGGTATTATAGATTATTTTTTTTTTTTTTCAATTTTTTTACAAATATTTTTTGATTTTTGAAAAATCGTGGATTGATTTTGTAGAAAAATACATCTCAAAAATATTTTTGGGACAAAATAAAAAAAATACTATAGTTTTGTAGACTATTTAGTTTACATTTGCTTTTTGTTTCATGAGATAGGTGAATTTGTTACATCTGAGTTTCCATTTGAAGGTCGATAACTTTAGTTTTGAGATATTGACCTCCAGAGTTTTATGATGAAATTTTTTGCTTGTCTGTCCATATATTTGCTTGTTGTCTCACACTTTGAGGTTTTTATGACAAATTTGATATGTCATATCATATTGGTGTTATCTGTGATTGTTATTTTATGTGTATATTGTATTATATTTTATATATTTAGGCTCCTGGTCCCCTCTTTCCTCTCTCTTGGATGCCTCCTCTTCATGACAAAGGTTTCTTCCTTTCTCTTATGGAACATAGATGTTGTTTAAATTTTCTTTGGTCTTGGCATGGTTTCTTCTGAACAAGGAAGCATTGCAAAGCCAAGAGAAATACAAAAATTGACTTGCAAAGTAATACAATGCGCTGAATGAAAAGTGTGTCAAAAACACGGGCAAGGTTGGGCAAATGACGTCTTGCTTCGTCGAGAGCTGAGCTGCCACTGATTGCCCAAGTGGGTACTTCACCCACAGAGCCTCTACGCACTTGCATAGGATATAGTTGCCATATACCGCATTTAGATATTCTTCTTTGATAGCTAAATTGAAATTACTACCGATATACTGAAGTTATCATTACATTATACGAAAAGTGTAATGTTCTCAGTGATAGTAGGGTTACGGTTTCGGCTTATAACTCCAAAACTATTGCAAATTTTATAATAAAATTTTCTGAGAATATAGTCAAGAGGTGTAAGAGTCCATATATGAAATATCTGGAAAAATTTGGATTCTTCTATTTTTTTGTCAAATGCTCCTCTTAAAAAAATGTCAAATCATAAAAACAAATGTTAAAATATGCAAAATAGTATACAAAAAGTAATGTATTGTATAAAATCATTTAAAAGCTTAAAAAATCTCTAAAATATTGTCTTGTACATGACGTGGCTTTACAGCATAATGTTTGTGATTTCACCATTCAGACATAAAAGTACAATAAAACAGTAGCAAAGTGCCAAATCAGTTTAAAAAAAATAAAACATATAAAATAATATACAGGCAGTCCCCGGTTAACGGCAGGCTCGTTAACAGTGATTCGGTTTTATGGCACTTGTCTAGCGACGAAAATCGGCAATTTAAACTTTGGTTAAAATCGCTTTTTTCCGCTTATTGGCTGCTGATAATTGGGTATTGGAAGCTGATACAAGTATTGCATGATAACTGAAAATCGGCGTTTTTGGCATTGCTTGAGTAGAATAACCCCAAAAATCGCTGAAAATTCAACTGAAATGCCGATCTTCAGTTAGCAGCGATTTTTTTTAATAAACCGTCAGAAATGGAACTTTAATAAAACCAGGGACTGCCTGTACCTCTGATGTGTTACGGGCACAGAATAATAAAACCATTTAAAAGCTTAAATTTTGACAAATAGTGTCGTAGACAAAACGATGTATTGTGAATTGTAATAGCTCCAGTGTCTGGCTGTGCACTAGTGCTGTTCTTGGCATTAAGTTCAAATGCTTGTACAGGTAAATGCAAAGATTTACGATGATTCGACCACGATAATTCAAGCTGAAAATACGATGGGGTTAGCAACTAATATCGATTTTGACAATATTTTGAAAATACGTAATTTTAAATTTTTCAAAGTGACTAATTGTCAGGCAAAACTAGGGCAGGCAAAACCACGTTTAAACGTTGGCCTGAGAGGCTGGAATAGGTACATTAATTCAATGAGCTAACCTCACTTGCTCGTTGTGGCGGAAGTTAAAATAGGTCAGTGTTCGTTTGCAATTTTGTGCGTTTGTAAATACAGGTAGTCATTTAGTAACCTTTGATAATTTCTCTTACGATAATTCTTGAGTGTACGATGGAGTTACTGACATGAATGTTAATTAGGGACCTCTATAAAATATTGAAGAAAATATTTTTAAATTTCAGTAAACATAAGCAACTGTGTTCCTTACAATTGTAGAATCAGGCAGCAAGAAAGACCAACTTACAATAGACCAACATCTTTTCTCCATCTCTTTTTCCATAAAGATTGTTAAAAAAGTGAGAGAATTTTAAAAGCATTGTCAGTAACCTTTACTCTTAGAAAATTGCCATAAAAGAGAAGCCATAAACAAACTGAACTACAGAGACTCTGTTGTTTTGCTAATAACCAAATCGGATAACAACTATTTTGCTTGTATTTCAACCAGGTGCGGTTAAACAATTATCGTAGTTATATTAAAAATTACGTTAAGTTTTTTGATATGTTTTTACACTACCCTTATCATAGCATTTTGGAGAAAAGAAAAAAAAGGAAATATACTGCAGTTGCAGTTTAAAATTAACATGAAAGTTGTAGCTGACGCTGAGAAAAGAATGTTTCAAGCTGCTTGACTATAAATTATTATACAATTTTCAACATGGATGAAAAGCATAATAAAATTGGAAAGTATTTTAATCAAAACTACTGGACATGAAAGAACACATATTACTGCTGTTTTCAATAGATAAAAGATACATGTAAAAGTCGATGGTTGATGATGAAATCAAGAGAAAATTAGATCGGAATCTTGATTTTTTGTTTACACAAAACTAGCCCCAGTACGTGATTAAGTGTTTGGGATTATACAAAACCAATGCGGGCAGCAGCCGCCAACGTCATCTACTGTTTAAAAAAATGGCTAAAATAATTTCACAACGAAGACATATTTAAGTTATATTTCGACATAAAAACACATTGGTATAACGAAAAATTTACATGTCCCTTATAAATAAAGTTTTTAGAGATAAATTTATGCTATTTTTGAAGCAAGAAATGCCATCTGTTTGGTTAAATGCCACTGTAAAAAGACAAGTTGTGATCGATTCCAAACCAAAACATTTGATCGCTATGATTTCTTTATTTTATAATGCAAAAGCAATATAAGAATATTTACGATTGGATTACAATGTAGTAAACATAACATTTTAAAAGATCCATGGGAAAGATGCACATTCGTTATTTTGATGTTTGTATAAAAATTTGCGGTGTTATGTGAAAATAGAATACAGTACTGTAATAATGTAGGCTAGGCTAGATTATATTTGATATACGAAAGTGCAGGCTAGGCCTTGTTTGTTATTCAATTTCTCTTAATACTGGCTTATCTGTCAGTCTGCATTGAACCTGCAGAATTAGCTGACACTAATAATTACTAACCATATATGTATAAATATAGTGAAAGTGTAGGCTTATGGCTACCATATATGTATAGATGGTACTGAACCCTAGTGTAGGCTAGGCCATATTGAGTTGAAAACGATTTTTTCAACAAACGATGGGTTTTTGGAAAGAAACCCCATCGAAAAGGGGAATACCTGTACTGATATATGTGGTATTTGCTATGTCTTTTTAATATTACTACTGCCATGACTTCATTGGAAAGTTTCATTGGAAAACAAGGTAGCTATGATAAAATGCTATGAAAATGATGAAAAGATTGCTGCCATAACTTTTTTCTTGTCTTGAGCTAAATGATGGTATCGTCAGTCGTTCTAATTGAGAGTTTAACCTTCATCAAGGATGATGCTCTACTGATGAAGTGCACATTTATCAATAAGAAAAGAGCAAGATCTATGAAGAAATAGAACAGCATCTTTCTCTGTGGATTGAACAGTAGATTCATCATTTTCTATTCCTGTAAAGCAGTTGTTGATTAAAGAGAAAGTGTTGTTTTTGTGTGCAGACTTCAAGAAGTTTCCCAATGAGAAATACAGAATTCAAGGGAACATCAGGATGTTTTATGCAGTTCAAACAGTGACACAAACTTTGCAACATCAGGATCCAAAGTGGAAGTGCATCAGCCGAGGAACTAGCAGTGTCGTAATTCCCTGCTATATTTAAAAGATTATCAAGCAGCAGCATATCTTCCAGACATTACAGTAAATGTGGATGAGACCAGTCATTACTGGAAGGAAATGCCAGATCATTCATTTATATCCAAGGAGAAGGCTATGCCAGGTTTCAAGGTAGCAAAAATCTCTTTGACCCCTTTGGTGGGTTGCAATTGTGTGGGTGACTTGAAGGATAGTTGGATAAGCATATTTATGAAACCATTAGTTCATGTGAATGCTGTGGTCTCCAGAAGGCTTCCGTCCACTTTTTGTAATTCCACTTGCTATACTCTTCCTCTACCTCATCATCTTTCTCCAAACTTTAGGAGAAGCAGGAAGAGAGCTGACAAGTCTCCTGCATATTAAAAGTCTTGCTGTACCTCTCTTGGGCATTGCTCCTTCTTGAAGAGGGGCAGTGGACATGATTCTTGCTCTAGGGCATCACTCTTCCTTGGAGAGGAGCAGTGGACATAATTTCCTCTCAGTCTATTGGTGCCTTGTGAATAGAGTGGACAACTCGTTCACCTTCCCAGAATTCTTGTCCTGGGCTGGCCATGTTCACAGTACTGTGGAGGTATGATAGGAGTGTTTGTTTCCCGCAGATTTTTTACTGTCAGTGTTATTTGGAACTGGTTCTTATTGTGCACAGGCTTGCCTGTGAGACACTATATTTGTGCTCAGCATCAACTTGTCCAGACTATCTGTTGTGGTTCTCCAGTATTCTCATGAGAGGTTGCCGATTTTCATTACTAATCATGGTCGTAAAGGATAGGTCACTGGTCAACATGTTATTGGTAGTTCAACCTGGGTTCAAGAATAGTTTAGCAAGTCCATTACTGCTTTTAGTCTAGTAGGCATGCAGGTCATCCTTCAAGGGTGAAGGCTTTCTAGTCATGGGAAGAGCTCTTGGAGTCAAGTACTTTGCCCTATCCTTTGCATTCATGAGGAATATATGTGTTCCACAGGCTCTTAGGACCATTGCTCTCAAGTCCTTGGACACCTTCTCCATAGGAGCTGTGATGGCTGCTTAATACACATTGCTACCCATGCTTCTTTGGACCAGAAGTCATCATGAGTAAGATACAAATATTGACAAAAGGCTAGTGACAGATGGCATTTCTTTCTCTGTTCTTCATCTCTTTTGAGAAGCAGAAGTTAGCCAAGCACAAGCTGGAATGGACAAAGATGCAAGTGAGTTACATGAAAGAGTATCTAGATCATGGTTATCTTGTGTCTGATTGTGATAATTTTGTTTATTGTGTTTGGGTATTGTTCTCCTTTATGTAATTGTGATGATGTTGCCACCTTCTAACCTGTGCATCCCACATATAGCTGGGAGGAACAAAATTACCCTGAAGATTTCACAGTGTAGGTTCCCTTGAGAACATGTCTCTGGCAGAGGTTCCTGCTAGCAACATCATGAGATTACCAGGCTGTATAGAAAGTTATAGAAGTTATTTTTGCTTTTGCTCATATACTTGTCTTGGAAAAGTATGTGTTCAGGTGTTTGGGACACATCCACTCAGCTCCATTAGGTGATCCTCTCTCTTAAGAAGTAAGTCTCTCATATGTAAGATGAATGATTCTACTCCTGTTTGAACAGGGAGCACATATTTTGAAGTGATTTGGTAAGCCCTGGATATACAAACTCAGTCTTTTATCATACTCTTATGCTAATCAGCTCCACATAATCCATGTTACCGAAGTAAAAGTAAGAGATTGTTGACAGGTAAGCAGCTATTTCCCTGCTTCTCACCTAAATTCCATTGTTACCCCACTTCAGTGAATCAATCTAGCTCACATTGGGAATACTCATATAAAAACTTTCGGTGTATATCTGGTAAAAATTTAAATTACTTACAAGACTGGCTATTGTTGTTTTGAAGGTGGGTTGGTGCTTTCTTTGACATTATTGGTAGGCTCATGGGTCATAAATTTCTGCCTTTTTGTTATATTAATAGAGGTCTCCTACTTTGTCAATTTTTGCTGTTCACTAAATTTGATTACTTTTCTTTTTCTTATTGTTAATGTACTGTATAATCATGTTGAATGATCTTGTGTACATATTTTTTGTAGGACTGTTCTCTGGTTTTTGAAAGAAATTTAATATAATTCCTGTGAGTCTGCCCTCTTTTCACCCCCTTGCTGAAGTTGTCGGTACAAGAAAGGATATTGTGCACCAGATAGCTTTATTCTGTCCCCTTATGCATACATTTAACCCCATGTAGAATATGTGGGTCACTTTTACCAGATACATATGTTGTATTTATTTGCATTTACAGGAATTAACATTTAAATTTTTATCTGGGTCTTATCCCTGAATCTGCATACACAAGGAATGACAAATGTTTTTAGTAATCCCTAATTTACTAAGAGATGATATTTCCTAATTTGTTTTTACCTCACTGTAATTAGTGATCTTATTGGCATGCAGTGACCTGTGTAGAATTGATTTGTATACATCATTGTAAATTTATGAACCCCTTTTTTACAATATCTTTTCAGGTTATAAAGTTGAATCACATTAGCTCAGCAGTCAAAATATTAGATTTAGTGACGCACTGTGTTGCTGGTAGTGATAATGAAGATGTCAATGGAATGTTGAAGATTTACCAAGTCTTTAGTAAGTTTTCTACAAGTGATTTAATCTATCAATGATTGTTGCAACAAATTCTCCAGGATCACCTTCATAAATGATTTTGTTGATGCAGTGAGTTATTTTAGTTTGTTCATATTAACTGCTTCATTCATACAAATTCCTTTATTATTACTTTGTCTCAAATATCCCCAAACTTGCAGTCTTTTGTTCTCAAATAACAAAAAAACACATTCATGACACTTTACCACCTGGACCTTCGGGTATCCATCCACCAACCTCCTTATACTGCATTTAGTGTGCCTGCCAAGCTGTTAGCAGCTTTTCAGTGCTGCTTAGTTTTTCGTTTACAGTAAGCTGATTAGTTTTTCATTTTCTAATCATTGTTTTTGTTTAAATGCTAATCGTGAATGTGTTTCAGGCTTTTTCAGTGCTTTCTGTTTTGATGGTAAAAATTGTAAAAGTATTGACACATGAATATTTGCATGATATGAGGTTTTGTAGTCTCCTAGTAACTTAGTAATTGCTACTGTCCATTGTAATCTATTGTTCTTAAAGGGAGACACAACTATGATTTCTCATTAATTTAAAAAATTTGCATTTTGTTTTCCTTTTTTGAGGTGGTAGATTATGTCCAAAGGTCTTACATGGTCATGTTTTAAAAACTTTAAAATACCCATTTCAGTCTAAGTAATATCATCAGTGATGAGACAACAAGTTGAATTTGAAAGAATTTATTTTTGTAGAAATGTTAAGTTTATATTAGGAAAGATTTGTAGATAATTACAACTATTTGCCTTCCATTTTTGCTGTTCTAGTCCACTAATTATGAGGAGAATTTCTGTTATGTAATATCTTGTTTTTGTACCACTGGACAATTCTCAGGTATTATAGTGCAAACCATTTCAATTCGATAATTCGACTTACGATAATTGGGCTTTTACGATGGGATTAGTAATTAATCGAATATTGCGACAATATTTTTGAAAATACTTATTTTTAAGTTTTGCGGGTGACTGGCACAGGCAACAACGTACATAATCAGGCAGCGACACGGTGTATGATACGTTGGCCCAAGAGGCTGGAATAGGTGCATTAATTCAATGAGCTGACCTCACATTTGCCCTATTTGTGTCTGAAGTTAAAATAGGTCAGTGTTTGTTTGCAATGTTTGTGCATTTGTAAATACAGGTAGTGCCTTGTGGCGATAATTCGTCTTACGATAATTTGAGTTTACGATGGAGTTAGCAATTAATACCGGTACGACAATATTTAGAAAATATTTTAAATTTCGAGCGGGCACAAGCAACAGCGCACTTACAAACCTGGAATCAGCAAGAAAGACCAACTTACAATAGACCAACTTTTTCTCCATCTCTTTATTCCATTTTCTAGTTAAAAAAGTAAGAGAATAATAAAAGCATTGTTAGTAACCTTATACTCTTGCGAAAATGAGTACAGCCATAAACAACCGAACGAGACTCTGTTGTTTTGCTAATAACCAAATCGGATAACAACTGTTTTGCTTGTATTTCAACCATCGTGACGGTTAAACAATTATCGTAGTTATATTAAAAATTACGTTAAGTACTGATATGTTTTTATTATACCCTTATCCGCTTTGGAGAAAAGATTGGCAAGGAAATATACTGCTGCAGTAAATTTTAGCTGCAAGTTGTAGTTGAAGCTGAGAAAAGAATGTTCAAGCTGCTAATGACTATAAATTATCATGCATTGGCAACATGGATGAAACTCGACCGCAAATAAAATTGGAAAGTATTTTAATCAAAACTACTGGACATGAAAGAACACATATTACTGCTGTTTTCACTCCGATAAAAGATACATACGAAAAGCTCGTGGTATGATGATGAAATCAAGAGAAAATAGCGAACGGAATCTTGATTTTTTTGTTTAAACAAAACAAGGCCAAAGCCAGCCAACGTCATCTACTAACGAAAAAAATGGCTAAAATAATTTCACAACGAGACATATTTAAGTTATATTTCGACTTAAAAACACTTCGTATAATGAAAAATAACGTCCCATATAAAAAATACACATTTACGCTAACTTGAAGCAAGAAATGCGTTCTGAACTGAGTTAAATGCATCAAAATAAAGACCGCGTGATCGATTCCCAAACAAAACATTTGATCGCTATGATTGTAATTTATAATGCAAAAGCAGTATAAGAATATTTACGATTGGATACAGTGTAGTAAAGCATAACATTTTAAAAGATCCATGGAAAAGATGCACATTCGTTATTTTGATGTTTGTATAATGAGGTGTTATAAGTGAAAATAGAATACAGTATAATGTAGGCTAGGCTACCGTATATGATATACGAAAGTGCAGGCCAGGCCTTGTTTGTTATTCAATTTCTCTTAATACTGACTTTATGTCAATCTGCATTGAACCTGCAGAATTAGCTGACACTAATAATTACTATACCATATATGTATAAAGTATAGTGTGTAGTGTAGGCTAGGCTACCATATATATATAGATGGTACTGATTACCCTAGTGTAGGCTAGAAGTTACGATTTTTTCAACAAACGATGGGTTTTGGAACCTAACCCCATCGTAAGTAGGGGAATACCTGTATGTGTGTTTAGTATCAACTTTTATTATGGTGCAGTCACTTTCTGTAGTAATTAGAAAAAAAATATATAAATACCATATTTGTTGGCATATGACCAACTTTTATGAGGCAAAATTCAGGAATAATTGTTACTGAACATCTTGTTTCAGTGACAAGTCCCAGTCTCAGACACAGACAAACTGATGTGATTGCGTGTAAACCAAGTTAGACTCTACAGATATGAGTCATATAACAAAATACATTACTTTTAATTGAGAATGGTCTGTTTCTGTTACGGTTATATAGTATAATAGAAAACATGGCCTGTATTTCTCAGAAAGACAGTGTGTTAATAGTAACAGGAAAAATAAATTTAAATCATTATTTGTCACTGAATAAGTTTTATCTTTCTCAACTTTTGGAGCAACAAAAGCATTCTTTGACACCTCGAAAGATAAAAAAATTCTTTAGTTCTTTGAAAGTAACATCAAACTACAAAGTAAGGAAAGTTCCGTTGAGTCAGTGCCATTAATAAGGGAAAATGGAGACAGTAAATCCGATGTCCCCATTTATCATCCCAGCCTGCATGGAAGTTAGGTTGTGCTCTATGCTCACGGACCAAGATGAAGGCCACAGAGCTCACTGCTTTGACTTCTGAAGGGAACATTGAAGATGGTAAGGGTTAGTCTATGTAACCCCCCCCCCCCAAGAGTCCTAAGAGTGCTTTAGGCTTCATACAATTATTTTCCACCCAAGATTTGCTTTGGTTTCCGATGGAGGAGACAAATGAATATGCTTAATTTTGCTGAGGTCATATGCTACAGATTAATGCAAGCTAGTGGCAAGGGTGTGATGTTACGGACATGGCACATTGTATGAGGTTTACATATTGTTATGGGTGTTATAAAAATGCAACAAGAACAAATGTTGGACCAAGAACAAATTTTCTTCTTTATCGAGCATTTCTCATATAATCAGGCATGCTATCTTTCTATGGGAGGCTATCAGTCAAGTATAAAATCTCAAAAAGCCCAACAAATATGGCATCAAAGTGTATCGTTGTGTGAGGCAGACTCGGGTTACTTGCTTAGTTTTAAAGGTTATTGCAAGGAAAGCCTCAGCCTAGGAGAGCTGTTAATCAGCTCAGTGGTCTGGTTAAACTAAGGTATACTTAACTTTGTGAGATTGTATCCGAGTTCATGCAGCGATATCTGTATGGGCATCACATGTTCATGGATAACTATTACAACTGAGTAAACTTAACAGAGGAACTATGTGAACATGGTGTATATAGCAGTGTCACTTTATACAGTTGTTCACAAATGCCAAACTTTGCAGTTGGAGTTAGAGTATAATTTTACAATTCTCTGATTGTGCTTTGTTATAGAGTAGCATGCAATTTATGTTACTTCAGCACTATGCAGAAATAAGTAGTTGATCTCTATTTTGCTGTTTTTTGTGAATTTTGACCGAATGAACGTATGGTTTGTACAGCTGATTTTATCATGTGCTGTTAAACCCTAGTATGTTTGATTTATTGCCTGCTTTTGCCAAACACCTGGCATAAATAGCTGTGGATTTTACATTATAGGGAAAGCAATTTATCATTCTTTTGCATGGTTCAAACATAAGCAAGTAATATTTATTATAATTTTTGTGTTATTTAGAAAAAAAAAGACATTTCTTTGCACTGCAGAGTTCCACTCATTCCATGGATTTTTTGTTTTTGTCACTGACTTTTGTCATACTTTGTTGTGAACAGATAATAATAAATTGTATGTACTGTAAATGCAAAGGCAATGTATTCTAATCTGGCATAGTATAAAAATAAGTAATATAGCTTCCTGCTTGTGGTGAATTTGTTATAGTGAAAGTGACTGGTAAATATTTTGCTTTGGCCTAACTCTTACTGCAAAATTTATGGTTTGCTTGTGTTTCTGCTTTTTTTGGCACATGGTATAGTACAACTATTCAGCTTTGAAATGACACCAGACCCATTTTCATAACAAGCTTGGTAACTTGAAGCAGTCAAAGACAAATATTAATAAGCATGTGTGCTGGTGCCTTTAGAGTTATTTCTGGGACAGACACATCTTGTGAGAGGCTGAATCTGTGTAGGGTTAATTTTGACATGTTGGTTTGGCACTGTTTTATACA
This sequence comes from Macrobrachium rosenbergii, assembly GCF_040412425.1. NCBI lineage: Eukaryota > Metazoa > Arthropoda > Malacostraca > Decapoda > Palaemonidae > Macrobrachium > Macrobrachium rosenbergii. The sequence continues at coordinate 88,311,571 of NC_089781.1, forward strand.
TCATTTAATTTTATTGTCATTTCTTTGTTTCTAAGTTTATTTTTCATTTGTTTTCTAAGTATACAGGGAGTCCCCGGTTTACTATGGGGGTTCCGTTTGACCCTGGTAGTTGTGACGCCAGATAACCCACAATTAATCAATCAATCAATCAGTCTTACTCCGTGTTGTAAGCTGAAAATCATCGTAAACCGAAAAATTGTTGAAAATCATAAAAAATCCTAAGAAAACCTTACTTTTGATGATCTAGATTTATTGAAAACGATGTAAATTGCATTTTAAATGAATTTTTCATTAAAAAAAACTCCAAATTTTGATTATTCTGCCGTTTTGGAGCCATACAGGCAGTCCCCAGTTATCGGCAACCTTGGTTACTGGCTATCCGGTTTTACGGCGCTTGTCTAGCGACGACGATAACCAGATTTTCGTCGCTGATAACCGGTTATCGGCGCTGATAACCGGTTATCGGCGCTGATAACCGGTTATCGGCGCTGATCACCGGTTATCGGCGCCACTAACCGGTTATCGGCGCCGCTAACCGGGGATCAGTGCTATTATTGCCAATTTTCGGTTAGCGGCAATTTTCGGTTGTCGTCATGCTGTCGGGAACAGAACCCCGCCGATAACCGGGGACTGCCTGTATTTCTTCCATCGGATCGGCATACGACACGTTGTAACCCTGGAACATGCATCTAAACTGGGAAATAATTTCTAATGAATATATCTGAAAAGCATTGTAACCTCAGAACGTCGTAAGCTGGACCCGTCGTAAACCGGGGACTGCCTGTATTTTTCATTCATAGAATTCAGTGTCATTTATTAAGTACATACATATATGCTTCATTAATAGAATTCAAAGTATGACCTGCTTGTGGTATATAACTGCATTTTGTTTTCACAGGGCTTTATTGGAAATCACGGTGAAGTTCTGATGCAGAACATTGAGGACATTGGAACAGAACTCCTTAGTTCTGTAGTGGATTCCTCTTTACCGCTTTTGTTAAGGTTTTTACGCTTGAAAGAACTAAATGAATTTCTTAAACTTCCTTCTCTACCTCAAAGATTCCACTTTAGATCTACAGTCAAGCATTATTTGTAAGTGATCCCTATCATAAGTTTTGTTGTTGGCTGTTATAAGATGACAGGCAATGTTTATTATAGGCACTGATAGTTGGTTACTAAATTAAAAAAACAGGTACCTTTTGTAGCACTCAGAAGTTTATCTTTAGTAGATATATTGTACTTGCATTTGTATGGAGAAATCAGATCCCATGGTTTATCTCTACTTAACCCATAAAAATTGCTGTCCTTTTTATGTCATATAGTAAGCATCTGGAGGTTTTAGTACCATAGATGCTATTGACAAAGGGACAGACTGATAAGTATATGCTAGTCCACATGTATGATAAACTACATTTAGGCTACCACAAATGAAAGCTAGTTTTTGTATTAGTGAAGAGGGGTTATGTCAGGAGTAAAATTATCAAATTGGTGAGAAAAATGAGTTGACGAGGGAGAGTGGTGCTTATTTGAGATATTTAAAGATAATTACTGAATTATTCACAGTGCATTTTACATTTCTGTTAGAAATGATAATTTTAAAGAAAATAAATGCAAAGAGAGTACAAGTTATCTTTTCCTGTTCCAATTGAATTTCTTGTAAGGGGAGAGAATTACTTTTTCTTCTTTCTACTAAGAAAAAAGTTTAGAGGAACAAATGAAGGAGAAAGCTCACAATAGGTACCCTTCCATCTCACCCCGTTCTGCAAAAGATAAAGCATCAGTAATTTATCATAAAAATAATAAATTTTAATACATTTTCATGAGCTGCTGATATTAGCAATAAAATTTTGTAACATTCTAATTTGATATGTTTGAATGATTTTTCAAAGTAATTTTGTTTATGCAGTAACATGAAAACAGCAAAAGTACCTTGATTTGCTTACCAAAATTTATATTTAGTTTTCTATATCCTGTAGAAATTCTTCATCTCTTCTCCAGTCTCCAGCTGTTTGTTATGAGGTGGAGGAAGGTCTTGGTCTCTGCTTCAGGATGCTTTGAGATGGATATTTATCCAGTTATTACATTTTAAAAGTTATTAGATAAAATTTAATTATTATTATTTGTCGCCGTTGTTGTGATTTGGGTGGGACACACATTAGGTTAGAGTAAGTGTATTGCTTCTCCATTAACTTACATAGACAACTCATTAAAATGGTTCACAGTTATGAGCATTAATTAGGTCTAAGCCTTATTCAACTGTGGTAAGAAAAATTGCATTGTATTATGTTTCAGGAAATAGATGCTGTTTCTTAAGGTGATTTTAGCATAATAAATATGTCATTTACTGTACTATATAGTGATGCTAGATGTTGAGTCATTTGCTAAAAATAAACCTGTCTTTCCCAAAGGTTAGTTCAAACACGTTGTGCAGTGTGCAATCCCCATACATACCCATATCTTCATAAGCCTTTCATTCTTCCTATATATCTTGGTAAGTAATACCATTGTGAAGGTTTCAAGACTGAACAATACCAACACCATTCCATCCTTCCCCCTCTTGTACTGTTGTGTAGAGATTTGTAACTATCACCTAGTTCCTTTGGTTTGTTACCCTTCCAACAAGTTTTCTGCACACACAACACATACGCACATGCATGCCTTCTCTGTTACGGTCATCACATTCAATCAGATCTCAAGGGTTGGGCTTGCTTCTTTAGTCACACCTGCTCTTCATTCAGTAGCATTTGCATGGCCACAGAGTTGGCGCACCTTATTTGTGTATCACTTTTAGACAAGGTCTTAACATTTCTAACACTCAATGAACTTCTTATTGTGTAACTTGTTTTGGTGGATGATTTATGGATACATTCCCTTTCTGACTCCAACCCTCCCTATACAGCAGTGCAAAGCTACACTTAACAAACTTTGGGTTGAGTCCACTCCTGTGGCAGATTTCTCTTGCACACACTTATATTTTTAAGTATACAGTATACTGTAAAATATAGTTCCACAAGGCTTCACAGACCAAGTTCTTCAAGACCACCTGAGTCCCTCCTATCCCCAAATCCCCTTCTGTCATTATTTTCCTGACATACATACAAACAAAAAACGTTAATGGCAGATGAATAATATCAAATGGGAGAAGAATATAGTAACATGAAGTTAAAGTCAACAATCAATATCATCATCTTCTTCTTCTTCTTCTTCTTCTTCTTCTTCTTCTTCTTCTTCTTCTTCTTCTTCTTTTTTCTCCTCCTCGAACAAGAGGCTCATTTACTGCATCTTCTTCTTCTTCTTCTTCTTCTTCTTCTTCTTCTTGAACGAGAGGCTCATTTACTGCATCTTCTTCTTCTCCTTCTTCTTCTTTTTCTTCTTCTTCTTCTTCTTCTTCTTCTTCTTCTTCTTCTTCTTCTTCTTCTTCAACGAGAGGCTCATTTACTGCATATTTACTGCTGTTCAAGGGTTTTGTCTGAAAGTGATAAATCCCTGGCAGAAGCAGTCATCCACACCAAAGAACAATATTCTGGTAAAGAAAGCACAAATTAGCTAAAACAGGTTGCGTTGAGTTTATTGCTGTTATAAACATATGAGGCCTTACGAACAATACCTAACTTTCGTGCGGCATTTACTGAAACAATACCTAACTTTCCGTGCGCATTTACTGAAACTTTCATTAGATGTTTCTCAAAAGTAAGATGTGAGTCAAAAGTTACACATAGAATAGTTAAAGCTTCAGACTCATTCAGCAAAGTCCCATCAACCTGAAGGGGAGGATGGGGTGGATCTGCTAATCAGTAAAGTTTTCATTTTGTTGGAGTTCAGCCTCGCACCCCACCGACTACACCATTCACTGATCCAGTCCAAGTCCCAATTGAGGCTGAGGGCAGCTTCATTCCTCTCAAGTGGAGACTTCATTACACCCACAAGCATATTGAACAATCTTGTTTTTCAGGCCAGCAACCATATCGCTTGTATACACCAAAAATAATATTAGACCAAGAACACTACCCTGTGGAACTCCAGACAATAGGTCTTTGCTCTCTAAAGATCCCATCAACAGCAACTCGCTGCTGCCTACCTGCTAGGAAATCCGAAGGAATCCTAAAACATATAAAAGTAATCTGAACCTTATTCAACCATGTTTTGCTATGTAATAAAAGGCCAACCCTTATAGAAGAAGGGGAAATTGACATATTGACTCGAACAAGGGGAGCTGTATGTAGGTTGGGCTCTCTTGTAAAACGCTTAGGGCAGAGATGATTTTCAGTGGATGTTCAGACTCTGCATCATAAGTCCATTTTTATCCATGAAGAAGTAAGGGTTAAGCCACAGAATCTTGGATACTCAAGGATTTCCTATCCCACAAGAGGTTGGGACTAGGTTTGTATGAAAATGAGAGGATAATAGGTAAATTGTCTGTTAAGTGCAAATATTCAATTTTGTTTTGTTTTGTTTAGATTACCTGTTTTGTTTCAGAACTTAGGGATTTAATGCTGCAGTACACATTTGTCTGTCCAACATATTTTTTTTAGCTTAAATTTAGAAATGGCACTACTAAAGTGAGTGAAGGTATCCTGTTGTATGAATTGTCCATTTATTTTCATTTGTTCTTATTTACAGCAAAAAGTTACCAAAGATGCTTACGCATGTTGGAGATTATGACTTTCAAGCAAGTATAGTTGAAGCGGTATTTCGAATGACAAATAGTGAATATAGAAGACGGGAAGTTACAAAGTGGTTTCCAAAACTGGACTGTAAAATTCATTCACTCTTCATCAGAATAAGGGACTTTGATCCGGTATGTATTGTGTACGCAAGTGAACATTATTTCAAATTTACAGTGAGTAGCCTTGTCAGGGAAATATTTTTTATTTTATTGGTTTCTGTAGCAGTAATAATGGGTATGAATCACTCAGTTTATGTGAACAATCTGGGAAATTTAGATTCTCTATTCAACATGGAAGGTGGATTTACAAGTTGAGCATATACTTGTTGATGCAAGTTAGAGGGAAAATAATGCGTGCTAGTATAGCAGTAACTGGTGCAAGTGGAATGCGTATATCTACAAAATGCAAGTTAAAAGAAGCACAGTACAGGCAGACCCCAGTTTTTGACAGGGGTTCCGTTCCTGATGGCGTGACGATAACTGAAAATTGCAGATAGCCGGAAATCGATGAATGTTGGCCCCGATAAGCAGGTATCGGCACCGAAAATCCAGTTATTGTTGTCACTAGACAAGCGTCATAAAACTGGATCGCCGATAACCTAGACAACCGATAGCCTGGGACTGCCTGTAATTTGCACTGCCTATGTTAGGCTACCCCGAAATCTTACCACAGCCTAGTGTTACTTATAAGGATACACAATCAATGAGTCCTACAGAATCCACATAAGTAACAATAATATAGCTTCGCAATTTAAAGTGAATGTAGTAAAAAACATATTTGTTCGCACAGGAATACTATCAGTTGCATTTTATATGGAAGTATTCTTCATTGCAAACTGTAAATGATCATTGAAACTTGATTACAAGGTGGCTTATGTACATATGAAACTGTCACTGTTTTTTATTAAATTTGACAGATTCTGAATTTTAGGGCTATATATAAATTATGTTAGTTTTTATTATGTTAACATTTTACTGTTTAGGTAGCCATTGCAAGAAAGCATAATGCCAAGCAAGTGGCTGCAAAAAAGTATAATGTCAAGCAAGTTCAGTAGTGTGGTAGAAAGTTAAACCAGCTTTATATAAAAAATTAACTTTTGCCTGAAAAGAAAATTCACCACAATTACCTTAATTTCATTGGAATTGTTTTTAATACTGTTAGCAGTTAAGATTTTTAAAAGTATTACACCACAAGGATACTGAATTTTCAGTTTTGGAGAAAATAATATTCTGGGAATTTTTCCTGGACAAAAAATTAAAACTAGTCCATGAATTACCATGTATACTCTTGTACGCATGATCTCATGTATCGTGCGACCCTCAGATTTTCACCCATAAAAAATTATTTTATCTTGTATCTTGTGTAAAATGTGAGGGCCTTTTTTGAGAGACCAAATTACAGTGGACCAACCTCTTTTTCTCCATCTCTTTATCCCATCTTCTCTGCATAAACGTGTATAGCCATAAACAACTGAACGAGAAACAGCTGTTTTTGTATGAACAACCAAATCGGATAACAACAACTGTTTTGCTTCCATTTCAACCATTGTACCGTATTTATGTTAGAAATGATGATAAGTGGAATAGGACTGATATATTTTTACATTATAGTACAGTACTGTAAACCTTTATTCGCTGTTGAGAAAAGATCGGCAAGGAAATTTACTGCTAAATTTAAGCTGCAAGTTATAGCTGAAGCTGAGAAAACAATATTCAAGCAGCAAATGACTATAAATTATTGTGCACTGGCAACATGGATGAAACTCCCCTAACCTTCTATATGCCATCAAACTCGACTAAGAATAAAATTTGAGAGAAAAGTATTTTAATCAAAACTACTAAACATGAAAGAAAACATTTTACTGATGTTTTAACGTGTATGGCCGATGGGATGAAACTTTCCCCCACGGTTATCTTTAAACGGAAATTGATGCTTAAACAAAAATTCCCGAATGATATCTTTGTTTCACGGAAACTTTAACAATGCAAATGGCACATGATCGCTATGTTCGTATTTTATAATTCAGTGGTAATATGAGAATACTGTACTGTACAAAAAAAAGTATACCTTAGTTTAACCAGACCACTGAGCTGATTAACAGCTCTCCTAGGGCTGGCCCGAAGGATTAGACTTATTTTACGTGGCTAAGAACCAACTGGTTACCTAACAACGGGACCTACAGCTTATTGTGGAATCCGAACCACATTATAGCGAGAAACGTATTTCTATCACCGGAAATAAATTCTTCTAATTCTTCATTGGCCGGTCAGAGACTCGAACTCGGGCCAAGCAGAGTGCTAGCTGAGAACTCTACCGACTTGTCCAACGGGGAACTGCTGTACTGTACAAACAATATTATTGGATGCAGTGAAGTAAAGCATAACTTTAAAAGATCCATGGAAAAGATGCATACTGTATTTGTTATGTTTCTATTTTTAATACGCTACTTATATGATGCAACCCCTGTAAAATCAGCTTTAAAATTAGGTCTTCAAAAGTTGCATAACACTTGAGTATATACAGTACAGAAAGCTAGTACAGTATAACCATTGAAATATGTTGGGTTTCTTCTTATTTTGGAATACATAAAGGAAAAGAGGTTGCCAGCAAAGCTGTCAAAAGTTATATGTGTTATGACCATGTATTATAAAGCAAATCTTGTGAGTTATGTAGCATCATTTATATTGATTATTTGTAATAAATGGCAAACTATATTGTAATGAATATTGTAGTAAAAGTTTTAAGCATATTAAACCTACCTTTATTTTGCTTTAATTTGAAAAATGCCAAATAGAAGTAATTTTGTGACCTTGGATTGGTCACACATTAACCCCTTGGATACGTTAGTAATTTCGCACATATTAAAACCCTGAAGTGCAGGTATTGAAGTAATCATAAACAGTTAAAACTGCTACATTGACTCTGCTAATATTATTTAACAGCAGGTACAAGACAAAGACCACATGTGATTTGTGTTTCTTTACTGTTATCAGTTAATCCAATCATTAACTTTTCAGCATTGCTATGTTGAAGATACGGTATATGTACAATACAACAAATCTTGTGAGCTATCTGTGTGAGAATTAAGAATTTTTACTAGGTGGCCTGGTCAGATTACTTGATAATAAAATACCAGTAGTAGTTATTTGAGGGGTTTTTGTTACTTGGAATGATGAGATGTTTCAAATAACATTTACTTTTATGATCCTTGTACTGTTCAAGTTTGATGTTAATCATGTTCTTTTCTTATTATTTTGTACTAGTTTTATTAGAATTTTGTTTTCCTGTTTTAGGATGTTCGACGCTTCTTGAATGCCTACAACAAATGTCTTGGACCTGATCAGTTGGTATTTAGTTTTCCTTGTGATTGTGTATCGATGGGTCAGGTGGCTTTAGTAAAACCCAAGGTATGAATTAAATTATTTTTTACACATTAAATCTAGACCAAATCTTACCATACCCCAGCTCAAAGACTTTTTCAAAGCTTTAATTGCTATGACTAGGTCTGACATAACTGTTCCTGTCTGTGATTTATTATCTTTAAAACAAGTCATCTTATTTAAAAACCAGTGTATGGATTAATGAATGTGGCAATAAAAAGCAGATTTAAACTGATTGTTAGGCTGCGGTGTATATTCAAAAATAAACATGACATTGAAGTAATATTATCCTGTCTTTGCATTGGTCATGCATGTCTGACATTGGCACTATTTGGTGAGTAACCTATTTGATTGATCCTTCAGTGAATAACAACACTGGAACATATCTTTAATGATTGTCCCAGTTTCAACCCTTCAAAGAAGTTTTCTCAGAATCTTCAACATTATTAGTTTATCCAAATAGTAGATTTTAATACATTCATTAAAAAAACCTTTGTTGCAGCCCTGTGAGAGTTAAAGATGGTAATTATGGTCTCTTTGAACTATTAATGAAAAACCATAGCACACTACTCGTTGCAACACTTCCTAAACACATCCACAAAAAGTAGTATGGGTTAGATCTGTAGATGTTAATTTTGTATTTATCCAGTTCAAGAAAACCTTCAAGTTTTAAAGTAGCTGAATAATTTAGTCCCATCTGTCAAAGTTTCTTGGAAAGGAAGAAAGAAATACTGTATGTATTGAATTCTCGTGTTGTTACTGTCAATAGTATGAGAGAGATTTTACATATTCAATCTATTGAAAGTTTACATGTTTGCTGATTTCAGATGTTAAGTGTGTCTTTCTTCTGGCATATTTGTATGGGCTCTGTGCATTTATGGTCCACAGTTTATTGCTGCTGTGATGAACATTATTTATGATATTGCCGTAAAGTTAAATACGTTTGGACTTTGTAGATGCACTGTGGAAAAGAGCGGGGAAAATATTTCTATTTAATTGACAACAGACCGACTTTAATGGAACATTATTCTAAAGTTACTGTATGATGAAAGGTTTTTAGAGATTCCAAGGATTCTGAAGCTTTCAAATGTAAATGCTGTTTTTATGATTTTGAAGCTTTGGACATTAGTGCTATTTTGGTAATTTTGATGTCAAGGACTGTGATAAAAAATATGGATAAACTTGAAAGTCACTAGCACACTAAATCAGACAACAACAGTATTCTGTATGAATTGGTCATTTCCATGCAGTGACAGTTAAATGGTAAGCAATTTAATCTTGTGTTATCAAATCAAAAATTATTAGTGTTTTAAACTAAAGCAATGGAATGTTGATAAACATAAGCAAACATATTAGTTTAACTTACTTCAGTTATGGTTTCCCCTTACCATAGTTCTCAGCTTCAGCTTGTTGATTCAGTTTATGACTGGATTATTCTAGATAATCTCATTTCTTATTACCCAAAGATATTTGTTTTGGGTACTTATGAAATAAAGTTATGCTTTTATAATACAAAAAAAAATTAGTTTTATGTGAATCCATTCATCATATCATGAATAGCCTACTCTCAGAACCATGGAACCGGCTGCCTCAAAGTTAGCCATTTAGATGTCATATGCATGATGAGACTTGTGTAGTGGTCATAAGACTAGTGAACCTGGGAAACATAAAAGCAGATAAAAAACCCTCATGTGAAGCATGATGCATTTCGTGATTTCTTACAGAATTTCAATACATGTACTTATTTGAAATATCATTGCTTATTTTAGAATGTTATTTGGTAAAATAGTAGAGAAGTGTTGTACTTCAACCTTATTTGTATCTAAGTTTTGAAATTAAACATAGGTACATAAATTTGGTTACAGTAATTAAGGTCAAAGACTTCAATCCTCTTGTTTTTGAAGTCACTGATATACCTTTGCATATTGATTTTACTAAGGGTGCATCCTGACTACAGTAAAAATATCATAAAACACACTGCAGCTTATTGCACCCACATCACAAGAAGGTTAAAAACATGTCAGTGATGTAAGTGGAGAATGAAACTTTGTCAAATTCTGGATAATCTTGTGAAGCATTGGTTACAACTACTAGTAAGTCGTTCGTTTAATTCACCCTATTTATGATGTGGTTGCAATGGGGTGGGGAACAACATATCCTCGTTCAAAGGCAGTAAAAGAGTAACTGATAAAGTCATGGAATACTGCTTGGGGGTGGGTGGTCCCATGTGACTAAGGACAGATGCCACTAGTCCTTTGCATATACAATTTTATTGATTACCAGGTTCCAGCTGGCGCTAGAAGTTTATCTTGATGTTAAGACCTCAGGTTAGGTAGTTATGAAAAATACAAATTAATTTAATAAATTTGTCATTTTACTGTAGTCTGGGTGCACATGAACAATAATAATGATGTTGGCAATATCTACTGTATAATACAGTAATGCTAATATAGTATGATGCTGTACCATCAAATTGAGGATTATGTATTGCAGGTGGCTACTTATGACAAATTTTGGATAGACTTCAACCTAGGAACATGCAGCATTCTTATTATTTGCCACAAGGATTGGGTGGATGAGGATTCTTATGAAGTAAGTATAGTAACTCATCTGTCTTTCTGTGTATGTACTGTTTTTTTTTTTTTCTCTCCATTAGACATTTCAGATCAATTTTATACCCATAGTACCCTAAGGTCTGTATGTTCTACAAACAGAATCTGAACATATTTACAATATTTGTTAATGGTATTACAATTTATTTGCCCTTTTTTTAAATGAAAGCAATATTTTCAAATGAGTTGTCAGCAAGAAGCCCTTTCAAAGCTTGATGTTAGAGAAAAAACTTTTTCATCAATTCGTTTCCTCTTTTTCAGCTAACTTCATTGACAAAAAATTAATACCTTCTTGGCATATATACAGGCAGTCCCCGGTTTACGACGGTTCCGGCTTACGACGTTCCGAGGTTACGACACGCTTTTCAAATATATTCATCAGAAATTATTTCCGGCTTACGACGCATGTTCGGGTTACGACGCTACACTTCGATCCGACGGAAGAAATATGGCCCCAAAATGGCAGAATAATCATAATTTGAAGGTTTTTTGATGTAAAACTCAATAATAATGCAGTTTACATCGTTTTCAATGCACCCAGAGCATTAAAAGTAAGGTTTTCTTATGATTTTTGACGATTTTCGACGATGTTCCGGCTTACGACGATTTTCGGTTAACAAGTAAGAACGGAACCCCATCAGAAATAATTACAGTATTTCCTACTTTTGTAGGAAATAGAAAGGTATCTATTGAGAATAATTAATGATAAAATGCTGTGGCTAAAGTACCATTGTGAAAGAATTAAATAACAAGTCCCAGAAATTCCTATTCAGGCTAGGAATAGTGGGACTTTGCTCTGAACAGCAACAAAAGAACTGTGACATAATCTGGACAGATATTTGCTCCTTCCAAACTTATCTGTAACCATCTAGAAACTCAGGAAGATTTGATTCAGATTTTTAACTGTATCAGAAAATTTACTTTGATGTGTAATATAAATCATGGAATAATGCTTTTAGTAATATCTGTAACAAAAAGCAAGAATCATAGTTATAGAATGGTACAGTTTTAAGGAAATATAAAATTTTTATTATTTAAATGTAGACTGATGAAGTAGGAGAGAGAACAGACTATCCTTTGCTGTTAGCATTGTATTTATATGTTATCTATTCTTGTTACAGTCAGTCTGGGAGCCCCTCATGATCAAGGTGCAAGACATAGTGAAAGCAACTTTGGTACAAACTGTTCATTCCTTTACTCTGGAGATTGTTTTGCCCAGTGTGGAAGCATGTGTAAATTTGTTTTTCTCACAGGCATCTCAGGAATTTGAAAAACTACTCACAGATACCATTGTTTTGGAGTTTCCTCCTCAGAAAAATCTTGCAAGAATATGCAAAACAACCTTTGAAGACAAACTGAAGGTGAGCTTGCCCTATATATCTCGCTACTGTAGATCAGTATTTTAGTTTAATCATGAAAAATTTGCTTTAGTTGTGTTTTGTGTATTGCACTGTCACAGGAGAATTTTTCCCCCACCAAGACATTAAGATACGATAATAATTACATTGCCATCAATTGATGAATGTGTATATATTTTTTTTTCTGCTTGCAGTGGCCAGTAATGTGAAAACTTTGTAGTTTTGAGGTAATGAACAAAGGAATAATGTAAACCATTTTGTACAAGATTTCACTTAGTGCCCTGGTTGGGAATGCAATTGTGGTCTTATGGGTCATGTCTTATAGGAAATTGTCAGTTTTGCTCTTGTAGTACTGGTTTAGTACATCTTAGAGGATAGAGTACACCACTTTCCAAACCCCTTTGAGATTCAAGTTTAGAGTCGTTTCTAGCCAAGACCTCTGGTGAGTTTGATAATCATTAGGACGCCTCAATAGGAGTAAATTTTGTCTTCATATGTGGAGAACTCTTTTGTTGCAGAGTGATGTGACATCCTGTGTAAATGGAGTCAATCCAACCCCAGTATTAGGCTAGACAAAGCTATTAGGAAAGCTGTATTGAACGCACACCTATAGGGTAATGTCCCCATTTAGTACTCAAGCATATCCTTGTTTTATGTTGTTGCAAGAGCCCCTTTAGTCTCTAGTTGAGATCGTTGCTTGTTTCTACTGTACAAGACCAATTTTCCACAGTCGCAGACCCATCTAAGGAGCTGTTTGGTTCCTTTAGGAAAAGTTGTCCTTGATATTAGAGTGGACATGAATCAATTCTTCCCCGAGGGAAAAGCTTTGTAATGGGAAAAATATGCCTTTAATTATTAGTGATTTATTTAGGAATTGATTCATCATCCTCCTCTAATATCTTTTACTGTTGTAAGAGTGATTGGGACTGTAAAATGTTTTCATTTTTGGTTGTTGACGTCGAGTGCGTAGCAGTGTGGCCAGTCCCTTGTTTTGTTTTTCTTTCACTCTGAGTATGGGAGCTCTGTCCTGAATCTTTCGTCTGCATTTTGGTAACACAAAAGAAACATGTAAGGGACGAGAATGCTGTTGGTGTGAAAAGGATGTTAACTGGTCCTCCCTTCATTTTGCAGCAAGGTCAACAGACTGTTATACCCAATCCTTTCCTTGGACCACAGCCTACTTATCCCTTTAATAATACCAATCCTCATTCATCAGGATGGTATGGTGTGATGAAACCAGTGTTTATGTTGTGCTTTTGGCAAAGATCTCTAAACTGTTGTGATGTGAATTCAGCACCATTGTCAAGAATTACACACCCTGGAATTCCGAAATCATTTAAATATTTCTGGAAATTCTTACTGACCACTTCTGTAGTCTTATTCCTCAGTGGGTAAAACTTCACAAAGCGTGAATAATGATCAATCACTGTAAGAACGTAACGGTACCCATTTGCACCAGACATCATATCTGTCAAATCAGTACTGATACGCTCCAAGGGTTTATGTACTGGTGGGAGCTCTTGGAATTTTTGCTGTAAGGATGGACTGTCTTTATGAACCTGACATGTAATGCATTCTTTAACAAACTTAACCACATCAGATCTAAGTGAAGGCCAGTAGAAGTAAGTCTCCAGAGCATCAATAGTTTTCCTTTTTCTAAGTATGCAATCAATTCACCCCATCTTGTTTCACCTACCTGCTAAGCCTTGATGGGAATTGCTTTTCCTTCATAATAGGATAAGTATCAAACATGGAGCAGCCCTGGAATCAATTAATTTACAGTAAGGTGTAAATCATTTGATACCCTACTCCACACAGTACTAAATGTTTGTACACAATATACAGTATGTCAATGGATTAGGCTACCTGAAAGATTTCTGAGAAACACTTAAACTAAAATGAGGTAAAACTAGGCTAAGGTGCCTTTTAACAGGATATAGTCTAGGCTAGGCCTCTTCAGAAATCGTTAAGGATAGCCTATGCAAAGTTTACATGGCTGATTTTTGACTAGGTTACAATAGGCCACAAGTTAGGTTAGTTTAATGAGGGTATAGGCTAAGTCCTATGTAATTAAGTTTTCATGAACTTTTATATATATAGCCTAAGCTATTTGTAACAAAAATAGTCATAATTCCTTATTCAAACAGGATTAGTCTAGGGTAGGCCTTCTTAAATTACTGTATAACCTAGTCTAAGATCGTGATCGGCAGTGGAAATTTCCATGAGAAGGGTAGGGGTAACCCCAAGATACAATTCAAATCAACACAGCAAAATTTCATGACAACTAATGAATGTGAAGCATCTTTCACGACAATGAAAATATTCCACGTTAAGGCATTGCAATCACGTTTGACTGGGCATGCAACAACTCTGCACTTAAATCCTCGTCTGCTACTGTTCTTTCATGATAGTGATCTGTTCCAACTAATGAACTAATGGTAATATTATGACTTTAAAAGCTTACCTTGGAAGGGATAGATAATAACTTGTATTATTAATTTGGTAAATTAGCCAAAATGAAGGGTGGACCAGTTGACATCCTTTTCACACCAACAGTGTTCTCGTCCCTTACATGTTTCTTTTGTGTTACCAAAATGCAGACGAAAGATTCAGGACAGCGCTCCCATACTCAGAGTGAAAGAAAAACAAAACAAGAGACTGGCCACACTGCTACGCACTCGATGTCAATAACCAAAAATGAAAATATTTTACAGTCCCAATCACTCTTACAACAGTAGTGTAAAGATATTAGAGGAGGATGATGAATCAGTTCCTAAATAAATCACTAATAATGGAAGTTGTAGATGATCTCTTCTCCACGTTTCTACAGTTGTGTTTTTCTGGTGGAGAAGAGGTCTGATGGCTGGAGACCAATCATTGATCTCTCTCCTCTTTATGAGTCTGTAAGTCAGACTCTGGTCAGGAAGGAAACTGTACATTCCATATTCTTTTCTCTTTGAGAGATCAACGCCGTGCTTTTTATAAACATGAAGGATACTTATTCCCAAAGAGCCATCTACGTATCAGGGCTCCTGGAAGTACTTCTGCTCCATCCTCAATCGGACAGTCTTCCAGCTTTAGGGCCTGTTGACTGCTACCAAGGTGTTCACGTGAGTGTTCATTTTTATGCCAGCTTAGACACATTCACGTATGCATTGGTATGTCAAAGATTGTCTGATCTTGGTATCCTCTCAGGGCACAGTTTCTTTGGGATTGGGACTGACTGATCTAATTATATGGTCTCTATTTTTTGTGGTGATCTGAGGATTGTAATAAACTGGGAAAAAACAGACCTTCAGCCTAAGCAGCGGCAGCTAGATACCACTTAGGCTGTCAGAATGTAGCGGCAGTTGTGAAGGGTAGGCCATTTGACCTAAGTGGTAAGTACATCTGTACGTAGCAGAAATTCATGTTGAAGTTTGGAAACACTGTTAATTGACATATTGCAATACTACACTCCCTGAACACCTGAATTAGAAGGTCACTGACCAGCCTGAACTGTATGCCCATAATTTTACCCACAAAATGGGTAATTAACTGTCAGTGTTACCAACGTTACAGGCAAAATCTTGTCAAATGAGTTACCTGAGGTACCGTTGACAACGCTGCTGCAAATACCGGCCGACATCCTCAGTTGTTATTTGTTCGCCCTGCTGTGTGGGTGTGTCCCACATCAGGTAAACTTTTGGTCATATAGCCCAACCCCCATTTAAAGAATTTGGGTATCAGATTACGACACTGAACTGTTTTCAACACCTTTTCTTATGGATTTATGCTTTATTGACTGGATTTGGAACTACTCTCCCGGTTTTGACTTTGGATCGGTACTTTGGCCTCGATATGGATAAGTCAGACAAGAAGATGTCGCCGTCTGCTAGCACCGCTGCTTCCACTTCTTCTACAGCTTCAACGATTGAGCCTTCTACTGCTGGAGATGCTGCTGCTCATTGGTCCTGCACGTCCTGCAAGCGTAGGATGAGTACCCTCAAGCACGATCGACTTTCTGTTTGTAATTTATGTAGGAAGGTTCAGTGTAGTATCAGTCAGAGATGTGACGAGCATAGGTCAGTAGCTCAAATGGAGGATTATATGAAACAGAAATCTTTTGCCTGGAAGAGTAAGCGCAGGTCAGGACCAACTGTAGGGTTTCAATCTGTAGTTAAGGAAGCCTTAGATTCAGAGTTACTCAAGAAGTTAGAAGACAGGTTATCATCCAGTATGTCTAACCTATTTTTAGCCTGATGAGTAAGCTAACAGAGAATAGAGATAGTGATAGCAATAGCATAGTTGATTCTAATCGTTCTTTTTCAGCCCCCGTGTCTGTTCCAGAACCAGCCCTAATGGGTGCTTGGGGTTATGGAGAACCACAAGCCTCGAAGGTAGGTTCTGCCAGCCCCCCCAGTGCGGAGCAGGCAGTGTTGGGAGCAGATTTCCCCTTTCCCACTCAAGGTGTAAGTCTGAGGTTGATGTAGAGTTTAGTAAGACACAGATGAGTGGGGAAAAGAAGAGAAGTGGAAGGTGCAGTCTTCTTCGGGTTCGAGTTCGATTGGGGTTTCTAATGTGACGACTTTGTCTTTGGATCGATCTTCGGTTTTATTTCCTGCTTTGAGTTCTTTACAACAGAATGTTTCTTAAGTCTATGGTTGGTCGTTCGGGTTCTGAAGTGTTGAAGATTGCTCCTTTGTCTTCGAAGGTTCCTTTTCCTTCAGTGGATGAGTTTGGTTCGTCTTTCGGTGGTGGTAATTCTGTTGATCAGGTTTTCAATTTGGCTCAATTTAATGCAGAATTCTGGGCTTTGTCACAGGGTTATAGATTATTAGTTAGACAATTTTTCAGTTTGAGGTTTTTCCAATATTCACGATCACGTCTTGAAGAATTTTCCTCAGTTTGCTAATGATGTGTGTCAAGATTATCAAGGGGGAACAGAATCGGTCTAGTTTCTTTCGCTAAAAACTATGACCTCCTCTGCTTCTTCTGAGTTTTCCTTTTTTCCCCGATTTCTTCTATGCCTTCTTCCAATGTCTTTACACAATCTTCTTTATCGGGTAACTCTTCGGAGGGCTCTTCGGAGTCTTCTCTCGCTCATCCTGTTTTTTATTTGTCATTAACTCAGCAGAGCAAAGAATTTTCATTGGTTCAATCCTGTAATATTGGAGTTTCAATGGCTCCCTCTCTCTCTTAGGGGTTAAGGTAAGGTTTACCTTTGGCGGGGCTGTCTTCTTTAGCACCTTACACAGGTCCTGTAGTTTTCTCAGGCCTCTGATCTAGATGCTTCACAGGCGGTTGTGGAGTCTTCCATAACTCCGTATTTTCATCTTTATTGGGTTCAAAACGTAATTTGTCCACCGCGGTTCTTGCGGATGTGACGGTGGTTGGCGTTTCGTCTGTGCCATCGTTCAGTGTATCAGTACTGATGGTGTCCTCAACCTCTCATTTCACTAGAGTAGCTGGTAATTTTCCTTCTTCGGTCCACATTAGTTCCACAGCTCGGTCCTGAGAAACACCTTTGAGTACTGGACCATTTACGTAGTATGTTCTCCACCTGTCCAACGTTGGCAGTAGGTGCTCCTGTGGTTACTCCGAGTGTGGCTTCTTTCTTTTTCTCTCCTTCTTCTCCTTCTTTCTCAACTTTTCCTGTGTTTGGATTGTTGTATGCAACTAAACCGGTAGTCTCCCAAACATCAAGTAAACTGGTCTGGTTTGGCTGAGTCGAGCAGACTTTGAGGGAGGCGGACTTTAGGTTAGCTTCTCTTATTGGGTCGGGTAGACAGGATTCAACCTTGCTTCCTGATTGGAAGGGGTTTCTATAGGGTAGCAGGTAACCTTCTGCCGGTGTCAGAGTTCCTCTCAACGGATCTGTTGAGGCTCTTCTCTTTCGGGTTCCTTCGTTGAATCGTTTGGTAGTGTTTACATCTCGTGAGGTTTGTATTTTGGAGGACACTTTTCACAGCCAGTCTGAGGCCTTGTCCTGCTCTATGTGGATTTTGTCTGGGTTGATGGGGTTTCTCAAACAAGATGGGTATACTCCCTCCGATCCTGTTCTGCTTGACATCCTCATCACTTTGGCTTTGATGGGGTTGACATAACAGGCTAACATTTTGGCTGGCTGTACAACGTTCTCTGGCAAGAAGAGGAGGGACTTCTTTTTAAATCATCTTCTGCCTCACTATCCGGACATACAAAAGAGGGTTCTGTTGAGGGCGCCTTTTGCGCTCTGCAACAGTCTTTTGAGAGAGGAGGGTGTCTCCTCCATGGTCAATCTCGTGTCATTGTCGTCAGCAGTAGCGCACAGCTGACTTTGATTCGTGTGGCTGCTCAGGGTTCAGGTTATGTGGTCAGTATGACGAACTTTGTTGCTTCTAACTCATGTCTCCGGTGTCAGCAATTATGCATCGTCGAGGGTGCAGAATGTTAAAGTATCTAGTCCTTGGCTGATCCTTTCCTTCTCTCTAGAGGAGCTAGTAAGGGTGAGGGACTTTTTATTGAATCTATGCAAGATACTAGGAATTTGTCTAAACTTTCCAAGAGTTGCCTGGTTCCAACACATCTATAACCTTTCAGGGATGAGGATTCTCTCTCTTCTTTTTTTTTTTTTTTTTCCCAACCCTGGAGAGGATCCAGTCGGTCCTTCAGGAAGTAGAGGTGTTCCTGTCCAACAGGGAACAGCTGGTACCGGCTTGGAGAGCCTCTTAGGGAGAATATCTTCTCTCTCTCTTTTTAATTCCAGGGTCTCATCTCCAGATGTGTTTCTCTTCAGGTATGTCTCAGGAATCGCTGGGACTTCCACATCAAGAATGCAGTTATAGTCTGGAGAGATTCTTTCCTGTCGGATCTTCAAGGGTGGTCAGAAGAAGTGCATCTGACACCCGGAAGGTTTTTCGACTCCCCTTTTCCCGATATTCATCTGTACTCAGATGCCTCAGATCAAGGTTGGAGAGTAACCTTGGAGGAAACCCAGGTTTTGGGCCTCTGGAGGGATCGGGAATGAGAGGAATCAGAAATCTTCGGGAACTAAAAAGGAAGCCCTCAAGTTTTTTATCTGAGAACTCGGGGGGAACAAGAGCACCAGAACTCATTACTATAACACAGAGAATCCTGAGAAGGTGTGAAGAATGGAAAGTGTCTTTTCTTCCCCAACTTGTATTGGGTAGTCTCACCATACTGGCTGACTTGTTAAGTCGCTCTCGTCAGGTATTGGGGGGAGAGTGGACTTTGGCTCAGGAAGTAGTATGTCAGGTTCTCCAGAAGTGGCCAGTGTCTGTGGACTTTTTCGTGACGAGATTAAACCAACGTCGTCCGGTTTATTTCTCACAAGTGGTGGACCCCATGTCGATAGGCACCGTTACGACATTACAAATTTGGAATCACATGCAGGTGTATGCTTTCTGCCATTCGGTCTCATTCATCAGGTAATCAGGAAATTGTGGCAGAGTGTCAAGACGTAGATGACTCTAGCTCCTTGCTGGCCCTAACGCCCTTGGTTTCCAGAACTCCTAAAGCTCCTTATGGAAGTTCTGATGTTCCTTCCCATGTGAAGATCTTCTCAGCCAACCGCATTTTCACCATTATCATTCAAACCCTCGCGTGCTTAATCTAATTGCAAGGCGACTGCCAAGCGAGCAGCTAGACAGACCAGACTCTCTAAAGCTGTGTCTAGTCAGTTTTCTTTCAGCTTGAGAAAGTCAACCTGTTAGCTTTACCAGGTCAGCTGGACAACGTATAGAAGTTGGTGTCGTTAGGGAGGTCATTCCATCTTTAGACCTTCCATAGCCAAAATAGCTGATTTTCTTTTATTTCTTCGGAAAGTCAGGTTCTTTCGTATTTGGTTATTGCTGGCTGCTGCTCAACGCTTAGCAGTACAAGTAGTTTCTATCTTCCCAAAAATTTCTAGTAGTAAGATCATCCATGATTTATTACGTTCCTTCAAGATTAAACGTCCTGTCTTGCCGACTTGGGCTCCTCTTGGGATTTGTCGGAAGTTCTAATGTTAAAACAGCTGACTAAGAAGGTGCTTTTTCTTATGGCTTTAGCTACAACTAGAAGGGTGGGCAAGCTTTAGGCAGTTTCTAAGTTGGTTTCCTAGTCGGGAAATGATATGTATTTGTCTCTTCTCCGGAATTTGTGGCAAGGACAGAGTTGGAGGTTAACCCTCTGCCTTGTTCGGTTAGGGTTCTTTATCTGCAAGAGTTCGTTACTGGCGAACCAGCGGAGATGTTCTTTATGTCCGATGCGAGCAGTAAAAGTCTATTTATCAGAGGTTGAGAAACTCCGTCCATGTCAGCGTACACCTCTCGTCTCTCCTCAGAATCCTTCCCGTATGCTGTCAAAGAATGCGATTAGTTACTTTCTGAGAGAGGTGATTTCCCAGGCTTCTCAGGGTTCTTCTTCGTCGCCTTCAAGCTCTGTGTTACCCCAAGTGCACAGTGTTCGGAGTTGGCCACTTCATCTTCCTTTCTAAGGAATGTTCAGTGTCTTCTATTCTGGAGACAGCCACTTGGAAGTCCATCTCAGTGTTTACTTCCTTTTACATAAGAGACGTTCAATTCACCTCGTCGGAGGGTTATTCTTTTAGTCCTTGTGTAGCAGCTAACTCTATTATCTATGGTGCGTTCATTTAGCTGAGATGGTATTCTCTTAGTGAGGAAGTTCTTATGTTAACCAGATAGAGGAATTAGTCTGTAGAATCCTAGGCATCAGTAATAGTATAATCACATGAACGTAGGTTTAGTGCATTTTAAGTATTTTAGTCTTTGATAATTTCCTTACGAGAGTCCAACGTGGTTCTCTAGTAGGCTAGGCTCTTTCATCGGCTCTGAGATAATTCTTCGCTCGTCATTTGTTGATTCGTCAGGCCATATCCGCAACCTGGATGGGTTACCCGGAGGATCAGTGGCTCGACACTGCTTCATTCCCCTCCATACATGAGAGGCTCTGAATAGCCACATGGGAGGTTCATCGTACTCCTCCATACACGAGAGGCTCTGAATAGCCACATGGGAGGTTCATCTTACTCCTCCATACATGAGAGGCTCTGAATAGCCACATGGGAGGTTCATCGTACTCCTCCATACATGAGAGACTGAATAGCCACATGGGAGTTCATCTTACTCCTCCATACATGAGAGGCTCTGAATAGCCACATGGGAGGTTCATTGTACTCCTCCATACATGAGAGACTGAATAGCCTCATGGGAGGTTCATCGCACTCCTCCATACGTTAGAGGTTCTGAAGAGCCACATTGAAGGTCAACGGACCGAGGCAGTACTGACCTGGCGGTCGATCAAAGTACTCTCCAGCATGTCTCTTCACCGAAAGCATTGATTGATATGGTGACATACATTTACACATAGTAGGTTGATAATGAGTTACCTGCTTATTCTCCGTTGACAGGTCGGGCTGAATTAGATTGATCCCACCTCCATTAAAATTTTGTTAATCAGGCTAATTCAGGTGTTCAGGGAGTGTATTGCAATATGAAGTTTTCATAATGTAGCTTATATTGTAATACCTGAACAACTGAATAATTCCCACCCTCCTCACCTGAACACCTGAGTGATTCCCACCCTCCTCCCCACTTCAGTTTTTGATAGTGAGTGACTCAGTTGGGGATGTTGGCCTCTGTCGGCCGGTATTTGCAGCAGCGTTGTCAACAGTACCTCAGGTAACTCATTTGACAAGATTTTTCTTGTAGTGATGGTAACGCTGACAGTTAATTACCCACTTTGTGGGTAAAATTATGGGGATATAGTTCGGGCTGGTCAGTGACCAGGGCTAATTCAGGTGTTCAGGTAAGTATTACAATATTAGTTTCATTATGAAAACTTCATGTTTGTTACAAGGCTAAAACAGGAATCTTGTGATCTGTACTGGGATACAGCTCTCAGAAGCCTTGGGACACCCTCAGCCTCTATGCCGTTCCCTGTTCAGCCTAATTGTTGAGTGATCAACTGTGTTGGTCATGCCTGGTGTCTTCATCAGCTAGAGCCAAGTGCCATTGGACAGAAAAACAACTTGCGAAGGTTCACAGTAGTATAAGATGAGATGCACAAAAGTCAGCTGGTTCCTCTTCCTCCTCCCTCCCTCTTCCTTCCTCCCTCTCAGTACTGCAACCATTATCCTTGTGTTTGATAATCTCTCCAGATGCAGCTTAATTATACAATAGAACACTCTTTCTTCCTTTTAATAAGGGTTGTAGGGGGAAGTAGAACAATATTATCTGTAAGTCAGATTGTGATAATATTGCTACCTTTGTGGCTGGTATTCCCCTCACAAATGGGATCAATTGAGTTCATTTCCTTGCAAGGTTATAGAAAGCCAAATTCCCTTCACATATGGGATCAATTTAGTTCTTCATTTCCTAGCAGGGTTATAGAAAGCCAAATTCCCTTCACATATGGGATCAATTGAGTTCTTCATTTCCCAGCAAGG
Source organism: Macrobrachium rosenbergii (assembly GCF_040412425.1). Lineage (NCBI taxonomy): Eukaryota > Metazoa > Arthropoda > Malacostraca > Decapoda > Palaemonidae > Macrobrachium > Macrobrachium rosenbergii. The sequence goes on from NC_089781.1 coordinate 88,334,017, forward strand.
TTATAGAAAGCCAAACTCTGGTGCAGGACCTCAACATCACATATATGTACCAGGCTGTACAAGGGTATATAGGAGTTATCCTTCCTTTGTCACATGATTGACTGGGGAGCTAACATTTTCAAGTGGGAATAACATTACCAGTCATGTTTTTTTTTTTACAACTCCTCTGACCTAAAGAGTGAGGTCATATAAAAGACAAAAGTTGTATTCTTTTGGGAATAAATTACAAATTTTAAAGATAATTTGCATTTATTCTAGACATCAAGCAGATCTGATGTCTTATATAATTCCATCTCTTAACTCTCTCCACATTAGTCCCTGTTTTCAAAAGAAAAAGTGAATGCTGAAGTCAAAGTAAGTGGTTGGGTTCCCCAACTCCTTGCTCACTTGTTACTAGATTACCTAGTTACCAAGCTTCAACAATTGAACCAGCTTTTAATGCAGTCACAGTATATCCATATAAAGGACTTTTGGATTGGCTGTCCAAAAAAAAAAATGCAAATTTTGTTTATCTTTAAAATTTAAAGTTTTAGTTGCAATATACAACTCAGGAGGCTTAAATTTCAAGGACAGTTGAATTTAAAAGTGATAAAATATACTCGTATTTTTATTAAAATTGTGTAATTTCTTCATTAATGGAGAAAACTATGAATTTTTTATATTTTTATTAAAAGTTTTTTCATAAATAACAGGTGTATATTCTTGTTATTCCTAGTTGCATCAGACAACTTCTTCTTCTTCTTCTTCTTCTTCGTTTTAACCTGCTTTTTCCCTCATTCTTAAATTGTGAAAGTCAGTGTAGAAGCACTGTAGTTTTGTGCTGTTTTATCTAGAATAGTACTTTTGACATTGGAAAATGGCTTGATTTTTAAATTCATTAGTAAATTTTTTTTATGAATTGACCATATATTGTTGACAAGGATTTATACCAGTATTTTGTCCCCATTTAGAAAAATAAGAAATACAGGCCATAAGTGAAGAGTTTGCAATAGGTAAATGAAAGTCATTAGTTACCCTTGATAGTGTGGCTTGTTGTCTGATTGTACCATTAATTTTAGTGCTAGTAAAGTTTACTTTCATCTACACAGAATTCTGCCGAAGAACTCGACTGTTGGATGGCTAATGGCTCTAGGGGAAGCTTACCATTTTCTGGGGTAAGTTTTTGTGTGTTTTGCTTGTAACATGTATGTTGAAAACTGCTGGCTTTGTAGTTTTAATCATTGCTTTTTCCACATCAAAATGAAAATAAAAACCCTACCAAGTGAACAGTTAGTTGAGTGGCTCAGATTCAATTTGGGAACTGTGAAGTCTTCCAGGAAGCGTGTTGCCATCTTAGTGTTTTTAATTATTAGCTCCAGCATTTCTTTTTTTTTTTTTTTTGCTCAGGGAAATAACAGATTTTATTGTATTTGGGAAATAAATAAGACTCCATCAATTATTGTAATGGATATGGTCAAATATTAGCAATTTTTCATACTTATTTTACAGTGGAATGTTATTGGCAGATGGTAACAGTGGTTTCCCGATGGTTTCTTGTGTTGCAATACTTGCAAAATTTTTTATGAGAGAACAAAATATTAAAAAGAAAAACCCATAATTTTAAACCTTAGTGTATGATGTCAAACTTACTACATTCAGTTTTGCTTCCAATTATTGCCTTCCAGAATGGTAAATTTGGGTTTTCATAAAAAAAGAGGACATTTTTAAGCCCAAATAACTGATGTTACCTCTGTAAACCAAGATGTATTACAGTATTCAGTGCATATTCTTTTCATTTAAGGATGAGTTTTGACTTCAGCCTGTTAAGGACATTTTGCATGTACAGAACTTTCAGATATTTGTGTTTAAATTTTTGTTTATTTTATAATGGTTAGTATATGTGGGGCTGTTGGTAATAAAAGATTGAGATGTAAAAAGCTTCTGATATGAATATATAGCATGGTACAAAGTGATATAAAAGCGATTTGGTTTTCTCTATTACCTGCTATCCAAACACTTGCTATGCAGTATAATATATTACAGTATTTAACTTTTACCACTAAAAAACTTTTTAAATGAAATTTTTCTCTTCATTGTATAGCTTTACCTTTTGTGCCAGCAGAGGTACAACAGAGCAAAACTTAAGGTTCTTCCCATTTTCTTTAAGTACTGGCCCATAACCTTCTACTACCCTCCTCCCAGGGTTCTACAGGTAAAAACACTAAATGGCAGGCAGTATCCTTCTGTTGCCAGTGGAATCATCTAGTACTTCTGGATATACCAGCTTTGGGCTTCCTTTGTACTCTTGTTCTCCAACTCTATTGCAAAGTTTCCTTTCAACTCCGGATAGCAGTTAGGTGAACTGAGCAATAGTGTTTCATCAGCATTATCCTCCCTCAGTGCTAACTAGTTTACGAGTAATTTCCCTGCTTTAGAGGTGCTGCTGGGAATTGTGGTATATCAGGGAGTGGTATGAATCTGTGCCATGGTCCCCTCTTTCCTCTCGCTGTGGCACTGGTGCGATATCTAGCGCCTCAGGATTGCTCAGCCACATTTTAATGGAAAAGTCAGCTGGTGTTATTGCCTTCTTTCCCTAGCATGGCTGCATATGAATGATGTGGTAGCTAAAGATGATTATTTGGGGAAATCTTGCCTACTGTTAAAGGTCCTTGCATCAGCAGGGGCGGTTGGCATTCCAAATAAAAATAAGATCAATTGGCTAACCTGATTCACTATCTAGTTCACCTGTTTTCCATCAGGTATTTCAAATATTTTTCTCACCAGGATAGTTGATGGTGATTTGCTGGTTGTCATTGGCTGCTTTTTCATGATACTGTGATTTTTTTTGTTTTGTTGTCTCAGAATGTCTTTGACTCTTAGTGGAAACAAAACATTAGGTTTTGTTGGAATGTTTTCTATGTTAACAGATTGTATGCTATAGAATCAGAATACACACATGATTTTAGTGTTAGATAGATGCACATTGTGTGCCAGTTGTTGGAATGTTAACTAGGTATGAAGAGTGCAGGGAGTGATCAGACAAATTGATATTCCATATGTATAAGGAGAAGAGTTTCATATTGAGAAAACAGTTAGTTACATCCCTTCCTGCTTCATTCCTGGCTCCTGCATCTCCTAATTACCCTCCTCCATCCCCCCTCTCATACCTCCTACACCTAGGCCTGATGCTACGACCTCAGCTCCACCATCTGATCCCCTTCAATTCAGGAAAAGCATATTCTTATTAAACAGGATGTTAGTCTTATTTTGGAGGCTATTAAGTGTTGGCTGAATTCTGGTTTTGAACAGCCAGTCTGTGTGCTCCCATAGTGTGTGCTCTTTTTCAGTCCCCCTCAAGAGGATAGGTATTGGTGGCGTCATCTGTATATAGCCTGAGATTAGGACTGTCTTGTAACAGTTGGAAGAGGCTGCTGCCAGGGAACTGGGTTGGTTCTTGAGGCGAGGTTAATCTGTGGCCTTCAACACCTTCTCATCTGTCTCGAGCTTTTAGCATTTTGCTTGCTTGCCAAAAGATTGTGTTAAGGGTAATCATCATTCAGGTTATCGACATCACTGTTGTCAGTTCCTAATTGTAGTGAAGTTAGCTTAACCGTAATTCCTAATTGTAAGAAAGAATAAAATAACTGTAATGTTAAGACTTTTGCTAATTGTTCAAATTTCATGATATATTGTTCAGTCTATTATTTAATCTTTTTTCTATATTAGTATCTACTTTCACCTGTATTGTTTTAGCTTCTGTTGTTGATGGCTTTTTGTGTGCTTTCATTGCTAATGTTTCTCTTTCAGTTTTGACTGCATTAGCAAATGCCCCTTTTGAGTTGGCTGGTGCTGGTCTAAAAGCCTTAATGAAAAATACTTTGCTTTTAGTTGACAACATTTGGTCTCATGAGGCAGTTGTGTCATATTACTTGCCCATCTCTTCCCCCCTTCTGCCTTACACTACAAGTGGTACAGTGTTGTTTTTGCTAGTGGTGTTAAATGTGAGTTTTCTCAACTGTCTCTTGGCAGTTCGTGCAAGTTTTGCCAGGAGATGCTCTTCTTTCACTTAGTAGGGTTATTTCTTCGATGTCTCTGTCATATCGCAGCATTTTGCAGTGCCATACCACAAGATGGTGCTCTTTCTGGTGCCTTTCCTTCCCTTGCTGTCAAGTGTTGTGTTTTGAGATTCAGCTTTTGTTGCCATGAATTTTTTTCTCTGGCCTGGCTGAAGAGAAATCCAACATAGAGGAGTTGTCTTCTGTGGTTAGGCAGGTTGTTGATTGTTGTGTTTTCCTTTGTCATCATTTAGTTGAGGAGCTAGATTAGGTAGAGATTAAGGCTCTTTCATCTTCGGATATGTTGGAGTTAGATTAGGTAGAGACTAAGGCTCTTTCATCTTCTAATATGTTGGTGCCAGCTAAGTTTGTGATTTAGGCTGTTTTTCCTTTCAATTAGGGCATGACTTAAATAGTTTTTACATTCTGTCACATAAAGCATTGTTCCAGAATGCCAATACTTGTCCTTCTGATGCTCTGCCGCACAGGACCTCATCATCTTCTGTTCCAGAATTTGACTGCTTGGAATCTGGAAACACTAGTTCTTGATACTGGGTTATTTGGTTCAGTGCAGAGACAGGAACTTAGTCTAAATATATTTTCTGCAGTATTAAAGTTGTGTTTGCTGAACTTCCACTTAGCAGGTTGCTTTCTCCTTGTGCAAGCTCAAGGAGTTTTCTAGCTCCAGAGGACCTAAGATTTTAGAGAAGTACAGTATATGGAATGTTAGATCTCCTTATTCTGTTCTTCTTTTAGGAAGTTAAGGAGGAGGTTTTTGCTCAAAATCACATTGATTTGTTGTGACACACACCCATATAAATACTTGTAGTACAATTATATTGTTCATATCTTAACTAATACTTTAAACACAGAATTGTTATTAAAAAGCACAGATAAATGAAAGTGTCTTGTATTATTTTGTTTAACCAAATAATGGCTACATGGTCATTATCCAATTACACACTCAGACAAGATCAACAAACAAACACATGCACATTGTAAATAGTGTTGATTTTTATTGTACTTATGTACTACAGTATTACATTTATTTCGAAATTAATGTTGTCTACAGTTCTCAAGACTTATTTTTATCTAAAATCCCATTATTCAACAAAGGGTTGCATAATACTTTTTTGCTATGCTTCATTTCAAAGAGGTTTGCATATGCACTTTGCTCATTGTGAAGTATTTCTGAATTCCGAGCACATGAATACATGAATTTCAGACATTAGGAGAGTGGACTGTAATGGATCATTAAAGTACCATTTTATACCAATGTAAGGAAGATGAGGGAGAAGCTTTTTCATGTTGTCATATGGTAGTGTGAAACTCTGGGAATGGAGGAGCTGTTAACTATTTTTGAAATGTGGCAGTTGGCAGAAAGGTTCTGGACTAACAGTATTAATTTGGAATCAGACATTTTGATCCAAATATTGTATCAGCAAGGAAAAATGTCATTGTATCAGTGATTTGTTGATGCTTTAGACTATTTCAGAGGAACAGATGTTCTTGCAGATCCTTTCCAAAACTTCACATGATTTTCACTTCACCTAAAAAAGTAAAAATATCAGCAGTACTAGGAGAAAAAATTATTTTTGAGGAAGGGTCAGATCATCAAAAAAGCAACATAACTATGGTTTTCAATGTTTGTGGAGATAGCAGGATATCACCTTGTATGATAATCAATCCTAGAAAAAGAATTCACCCAATGAAAGCAGAAGTTTCTATCATGAATTCATAGTTGGCAAAAGTGAAAAATGATACATAACATATAAAACACTTTTTGAGTATTTTTGCAATGGGTTTAAAGACTGGGTGACAGACAGCAGTTATGTTCGAAGACAGTTACCATATGGACTGATTAGCATTAGTCAAGAAATAATTATCGCTTGGCCAGCAGCTTCATGAATAGAACTTGATCTTCATGCCAACCTTGAAGGTCATGGATTTGCTACATAATTTAATTTCTGGGGAAACTGTACCTTAGCTGAAGTTATTGAAGCTGCTCAGTGGAAGTATAACTCAGGTTTTACATTTCATTTCTTAAGGGATATTTAATTGCAATGTGAGCCTTGCAGAGCTTTAGCACCTCTACTTTGAACAGGGGAAGTACTGTCCTGAGTTGAAACATTAGTAGCTTGTTTGCCTTTCTACCAATTAGAAATCCGTTGGAATTATGGGAGGCTCGGTGGTACTACACAGTTTGTATGTGTGTGTGTGTGTGTTTTGTATAGGAGGATATCTTCATATTCATGAGAACTTCTAGTTTGTTGTGTATCTGTTGTTGCTTTGCCGAATCATGGCAGATGACTCCTTCCCCTTCTTACTACATACAATTATTGAGACCTTAAATGCCTTGTAATGAGGTTCTTGACCTGATATCTCCTTAATGGTAGTGGCAACAGCCTGTGAATTTTTTTACATCAAGTAAGCAAACACTATTGTCTATTCTGTTTAATTATAGTAAGAGCTAGATGGATAGTTGATTTTACTTTGCCCACTTCCTTGTGATGTGGGAATCAGCTATAATGAAGAGGTAAGCATTTTCAAATGCATAAATACTTAATTTAAGATTTAATTTTAGAAACCTTACTTCTCTATTATATAACAACCCTCCCATCCTCACCTTACTTCTCTATTACACAACAACCCTCCCATCCTCCCCCCATAGGTGGCTAGTGTTGTCAGTGCACCTCAAGCATTGCACTGTAGGCATTACTTAAGGTTCTTTGCAATGTCCCTTTGGCCCCTAGTTGCAACCTCTTTCATTCCTTTTACTGTACCTCCGTTCATATTCTCTTTCATCCATCTCCTTGGCACCCTCTCCTATCAATTGTTTCATAGTGCAACTGCGAGGTTTTCCTTCTGTTACACCTTTGAAACCTTTCTGCTCTCAATTTCCCTTTCAGAGCTGAATGATCTCATAGGTTCCAGCACTTGGCTTTTAGCCTAAATTCTGTATTCCATTCCATTCCATTCCATTCCTCCCATCCTCCAATACATATGCACCTATAGGTCCCCTAGTGGAGGGTGGGGGTGGAAGTAGAAGGATATGGGCCAGTACTTATAGAAAATGGGGAGAACCTTTAGATTTGCTATCTGTTGTACCTTTATTAGTGTGGAAGGTAATGCTGCATAATGGGAAAGTAAGTATTTGAAAAATAAACCTTAAATTAAGTACAGGCAGTCCCCGGTTATTGGCGGGGGTTCCGTCCTGAGGGTGTGATGATAACCGACATTGGCGCTTTATGGGGCTTTTTCGGCAATTATCGGGGCTTATCGGTGCCAAAAAGTGCCGATTTTCAGTATCAGCGCCTCTGTTACATGTGTAAGTGACAATCAGCGATTTTTGGCGCCGAAAATTGCCGATTTTCGTCACTAGACAAGCCCCGTAAAACCGGATCACCGTTAACCGGGAACTACCTTATGTATATTTTATGATAACCACCAGATCAGTTAGTTATTCTCAAACACTCATGACCAATTGGCCAGCAAGTAAAGGTTTTTTTGTTTGGTGCTGTACGTTATAAAGAAGTATACAGTGAGGTATGGTCGATATCTTACTCTAGCAGTTTCTTCCATGAGTAAAATGTGTGAGGAGTTGAATGCTACATGCCAGTAGACAGAGATTTCCTGGATTGAGGAATGAATCTTAAACATAGTGAATCAGTTGTAGTCTCTTCTTATCAGTTGCCATGCCAGGACTTCAAATAATAGTATTTTCACTTATTGTGTGCACATTATTGCATAGACCAGGATTTGAGGCAGAGTAGCCTAACTACAGGTTAATCATAGTTTTTACCTGTGCTTTATCTTCACTGCGGTGCTGTATAGTTTTTCTTTGTATTGAATGGAGTTTCTTGACATGTGTGTTTGGATGGGATGGGCCATGTTTGGCAAGATTAAAGTAGTATTTGAAGTAGAGTAGTGTGAGCCATGATGGACCATATCCAACACTATGTGCAATGAAAAATTTTGAGTATCTAGCATCCCTGACGGTCATGAAAGATTGGAAAAGATGTGTTATTGTATAAGAAATTATTGCATAGAAGTATTCAGGCTATGTTAATGAACTGTTGAATGTATTATGACCAATTTATTTCATTCTTGTGCAGGAAAAGGTTAGTTCTTCTTCCAGTAGACAGAAAAAACGAACATCATCTGCTCATGGACTTAAAGCTTATCAAAATACTAGTAGTAAAGAATCCAAGGTAAGTAATGAGGTCTCCTTCTCTTTCTTAACAATCTTTTTAGTTATCTGTCAACAAGCTGGGGATTATAGTTTGTGTGTGTCTGTATTACCTTGTCATTACCTTGTCCCACTCAGTTGAAGAGATATTAGTCAGTCTTGTCACAAATATATATCATCCTGCATAAATGAAGACTGTCTGTTTGTGTTAGTTATGTCTGTCAGTTAGTTAGTCCATATGTGTGTCATACTTACCTTGTCATCACAACAGGTCAGTAGCATTGATACATAGGTAGACTCATACAGTACATAGATGTACATGAAGGGACATTATCTATGTGGCAGTCCTTTAATGTGTTTGTTCTGCTTACCTTGTTATCAAAACTCCTACACAAACACAACACATCATTACTGCATGGCCAGTTGGTCAAAACTTCACAGCAAAGCTTAGAAATCCAGATAGTCTTAAATGTATTCATGCTTTAAACATCCATTTTTGACTGTATATGTAAATTGGTTCTGTACCCAATAAGTAACACACATCATTGATAACTAAGCAGCAGACTTGTAGAAAAGAACACTTTACCTCTTAGTAATCAAATTCTAGCATATGATACACCTTGATAGTGAAGAATGGGAAATGATGGGAAAATAACACCAGGTTTTTTGAGATTAAGTTTCTTTCTAATATTTATTGTGAAAATTAAGTCAATGGCTATCAAAGCCAATTGGCAAGCATATATCCAATGACTTGTAACACTAATGAATTTTTAAAATTTTTAATCAAAATGCTGGAGGCTATTCAAGCTGTTGATCCCCTTGGCTAACATCTTTTTCCTAGTATAATTTGTAATGTTAATGGTTTCCTAATCTTAAATAATACCAAAGCAGTGAGCAGCTTAGTATATATATATGTGTGCAGCTTGTCCTGTACTTGCATGATAATCACAAGGTCGTCATTGACATGCCATGCTTGGCAATAATTCTACACTTCACCATCCCCCAGCAAAGCAGTCTAATATCTTCAGTTTAGTCATCAGGGTTAAGACCTCCTTCTGCGGCTTTGGAGGCAGCAGTGCCATCAGCAAGTAAAAAAAAGCCCCAGCAAATAAAAAAATTAGCTGATAGAAAAGTATGATAGACACTACCAAAAGCCACAGATTTCTGTATATTGAGTTCTGACCCCACATCGTAACTACAAAAAGTTCTGCTGAGCTGAGGGAAATCAGCATGCAAATTTTCCCGTGGCTACACCAAAATCACCTCACCCTCAATCTGCCTTCAGCATCAGTAAGCCAGTCTGATCAGTTAACAACATTATGCTTATCAGCATATGCACAGTACTTAGCAAGTTTGCCTGGATAAGCTAGCAAGTTTGCCTGGACAAGCAGAGCTATTTTTTCCATTCACCCAAGAGGTTTCAGTCTTTGTCCTTCCTATCTGTATGCACCAATAGATGGGCACATGTATTTTATATGAATAAATGTTTATACTTCCTTTTGTGCTGAAAAAAGAGGAGGTAGTTGCATAGTGCATGTAATAGAAAAGTAAATGTTTGCAGTAAATATGCAAGAATGTTTTAATGAACAGAATGCCTAAGGAAAGGTAGGTAGAAGAATTTTAATACCATTACCCCCAAAAAAATGAATACAAAGAGCTCATTCTCCAACCAACATGACAGACAGCACAAGTTAAAAAAAAAACCTGAACAAAGAAAATTCCAGACCAACAAGGGGCACACAGTCGATGGGGTATGAATGATTGGTTGCTGAAAAATTTAAGTGCTTTACTGTACTTGCACAAGATATAGTAAAAAGCAACTCTGGTACAGTACTCAGAACACTAAACTATTATTACAAGGTGAAGAAGCAACACACAATAGCCATGGGTTTCAAAATTTTGAAAATACCAATCCCTGAAGAAACCACTGATATCAATGAAAGAAAAAAATTAATGGAATGAAAAACTGACTGAAAATGAAGAAAGTATATGTACTTCTAAAACTGGTTGTAAGAGTTGGAAAAACTTCAAGCTTTGACTAGTTGAACAGACGTAGTCAGTTGCCAACATCCTTTTTAGACCACCGGAACCAATTGCACATGCACCATTCTCAAGACTGAGAGTATTAATGCTCAGTTTCTTCTTTGAAATAATATCTCTTGAATGTGCATTTATTCACAGATAGGCTGTGTAAAATTAATGGGGCACAGTGAAACAAGTACAGGCAGTCCCTGGCTAATGGCGGGAGATCTGTTCCCGGCCGAGGACCTATAACCGAAAATCGCCAATAATTATGATAATAAATGGATTTTGCAACATCATAAGCACCAATAAAACACCTATCGGCGCTGTTAACCGCTTATCAGCGCCAATAAACTGCTCCTGCTTACTGACACTGATAAACCACTTACCGATAATGAAAGTCGCTGACGGTTGCTGAAAATCTGGTTAAAGACTTGGTTAGCAAAGCATCATAAATCCAAAACGCTGTTAACCAATGCCGCTGATAAGTGAGGACTTCCTACAATATTGCAGTAATCCAACCTAAAAATCCTCATCATACTAATGAAACTTTAGATAGTAAATAAAAAGTCATCTTTGTAGATGTCTTGCACAACATTGTTCTGTGTATCTGTTGTATCTAGTCCAAATCCAATTGGGGTACCTTCTGATCACAATTTTAGGTAGCCTGTTGCTTCCCTTTTGGAAGTTGGAAGTCTGCCAAAAATTATTTCAACATTCAGAATCATACTTTTTAATTCATTTATAATTGTGCTATTCTCTGTTGGTTGGCATGTTTTTTTGTGTATTGTGTCTTTTAATGTGTCCTATGTTGAATTTTTATTTACTGAGCAAGATCTGTTGTTTGTGATATTATCAAAGCGAATATTGAATTTTTTATTATTGGGCAAATTGCTACTTTCTTCTAGTTTATTTTAAAAATTTTCCTTTGCAGACGGACAGCAGTACAGTCAACATTAAAAAATCAAGTGATGAACATGAAAGAGTACCTGCCAGGAAGAAGAGGCGCAGAAGTAGAAATGTATCCCATATTCTTTCTTGTACAGGTACATTAATTATGTTGTGTAGGGGAGATTTTATGAATTGTAAAAGATACTGTAAACAAACCACTGAGCTAAAAAAGAGATTTTAAGAGTGGATTGCTTCAGGAAGCTAGGTGAGATTTTACTAAGAACAGTGAAGAAAGGAATAGGAGAGGAATGTTGAGATAACCTAAAATTTTTACAGGTTAGACATGTCCGGGGAAAATTTGAGTCGCTAGACATGTGCAGGGAGAGTATGAGTTGCTGTTTGTCCCTTGGGATTCCACATAGAGCACTTGTATAGTGGCTTAAAAATAAGTTTTTCAGCAACTTATTATAGAGGAAGTCGCATCTACCACCATGTTCTACTACTACTACTAATTGACTTACTGATAGGTAAATTTTGTTAAACAGATTTCACTTGGTTTATCATGGATCATGTTAATTCTTTTGTTCATGCTGTTAGAAATATAAGAAATTTAATGAGACATCACAATTTTTTTTTTATAGGCAAACAGTTTTGCATTTTTGCTTGTACTTCTCCATATTCAAAAAATCCTGGTACATATGCAAGTCTTGTTTCCTGCTGCGAAGTAAGGTCATCCATTCCAGATTTACAAATCTGACAGTAAGGATGCCCCCCCTCTCTCTCTCTAGTAGTAGTTAGTAGTAGTAGCAGAACTTGGTGGTAGATGTGACTTCCTCTATAATAAGTTGCTGAAAAACTTATTTTTAAGCCACTATACAAGTGCTCTATGTGGAAGTGCATATAGGAAGCAGTTTGGTACCTGCAATGCTCTTTTAAACTTGACATGCCATTTTCAAGAGAACCTTGATAAGGTTTTGAATGTAGAGTAATTCAAATAGATTTAAGTGCTGCTTTTAATTTAGCAAATCGCATATTTATAAACGTCAGAATCTTGGAGTGGGTGGGTATGTTGTAGGATTACTTCAAGATTTCCTTACAGCTAGGCAGTAGTGAGTTGCTGTTTATGGGAACTAGTGAACTTACTGTTTTGGAGTTCCACAAGTCTGCTGTTGATTTTAGTGTATACAAGTGATATGGTTGTTGGCTTGGAAAACAAGATTGTTTAGTATGCCAATGATGCAGCACTTGTGGGTGTAGTAAAGTTTCCACGTTTGAGAAATAAAGCTGTCCTTAGTCTCAGTCGGGGCATGGAGCAGATTAGTGAATAGTGGGGAATGAGGCTGAACTCGAGTAAAACAAAAACTATTGATTAGTATATATCTCTCTGATTTTCCACCCCATCCTACCCTTCAAGTGGATGGAACTCTGCTGAATGAGTTGGAAGCTTCTACTATACAGTACTTGGGGTAACTTTTGACTCGCATCTCTCTCTTTAGAAACATCTAATGAAAGTGTCAGCAAATGCTGCATTGAGGTTAGATACAGTATTTTCCATGCATTCGTGGGGGTTAGCGACCACAACCACCCGTGTTTAGCGAAAATCTGCATTAAGTTGGTATTCCCCCCTAAAAATGCTTATAACTGCCTATTCAAACACCAAAGACCCCTCTAAAAATGCTATAACTGCCTATTTTAATAGTTCTGACACCAAATACAGGCAGTCCCTGGGTTACAACAGGTCCGGCTTGCAATGTTCCGAGGTTACGACGCTTTTCAAATATATTCATCAGAAATATTTACCAGTTTACAACGCTGATCCGACAGAAGAAATATGGCTACAAAACGGCAGAATAAAAATTTAGAGGTTTTTTTTGATGAAAAACTCAATAAAAAATGCAGTTTACATTGTTTTCAATACCCAGAACATTTAAAAGTAAGGTTTTCTTAGGATTTTTGACGATTTTCAACGATTTTTCGGCTTATGACGAGTTTCGGCTTACGACGCGGCGTAGGAACGGAACCCTGTCGTAAACTGGGGACTGCCTGTATACTTTAAACTATCATCCTGAAACACTTTAATATCATTTCAAAATCATCTTAAAACTTTACCCTTAAAAATATATGGCTTACAGCTATGTGTGAAAACTAATCAAGTTACCCCTATATTCAGGCACACCCATTTTCTCTCATATAGTATTGAAGCTGTCCTGTTTTGTTTTTACGCATAGGGGAAACATTGGGAATTCACAAGTAGACAGAGAGGGGAAACATCGGGAATTCCAAATAAAGTTAAGTACTGTACCCACAAATTTAAATATGCATTGAAAAAAATACCAAATTATAAATGCAATCAGCATTGATGAAATATTCTCATGTGTATGTTCATGTTACAGTGATTTACTAATTTTCAAATAATAATATTAATGCAAACATAGCAAAATATCAATAAAGTGTTATTTCACTTACAGGATCCATTTATACCGTATTATTATATTGATCTGCTATCATCATAATGTTTATAAAAAAACTGATTGTCCCAACATTTGTAATGTTTATGTTCTCAGAATCAGCTGATTGAGCCTACTAATTAGGAAAATAATTTTTTAGTTGCTAAAAGAAACGAATGTATTAATGGAATTATTACTTTTAATTTTGTACTTAAAAGTTTATGATACAGTAAATCATATTTCACAAAAGAGAGAGAGAGAGAAAGAGAGAATACAACTCGTACACTAGACAGTACATACACAACCATCCTAGCTACAAGCTGTGTGATTGGCTACTTTAAACCCTTCAAACCAATAGCATATCAGAGAGAGAGAGAGAGAGAGAGAGAGAGAGAGAGAGGTTGCACTAAGGTGTTTATATTGGTAAGCTGTTTGTGATTTTGCGGGATTTTAATTTAGCATTTTATTGATATTTTGCTGTGTTTACATTAATATTAATATTTGAAAATTAGTCCCCATAGGGTAGCGCCATCAGTGCACCTCATGCGGTGCACTGTAAGCATTACTTAAGGTTCTTTGTAGCGTTCCTTCGGCCCCTAGCTGCAACCCTTTTTGTTTCTTTTACTGCACCTCCTTTCGTATTCTCTTTCTTCCATATTACTTTCCACCCTCTCCTAACAGTTGATTCATAGTGCAACTACGAGGTTTTTCTCCTGTTAAACGTTTCAAACCTTTTACTGTCCATTTCCGTTTCAGCGCTGAATGGCCTCATAGGTCCCAGTGCTTGGCCTTTGGCCTAAATTCTATATTAAATTCGATTTGAAAATTAGTAAATCATTTTCTTAGCATAAAAAATGTATTTAGCTACAAAAACAAAATGAAAATCCAGTAATTGGTGAATATTGCTCTATGAAAAAATTTGCAAATTAGTGAATTTTCCCATGATATATTTGGAAATAAGTTCCACATAAAAACCTGCGATTAACTGAAGGTGTGATTGCTGAGCTGCGATCTTGCAGGGACCCACTGTATTGTACACATGACCTCCCTTGCTTGAGGGTTCAATCAGGCATTGATCTTCTTTTTCGTTCACTTTCCTGTTTTAAAGAAGTGTGTAGGACAGGCTGATGAGAAAGCGAAAGTTGCTTGGTGGATTATCAGGAAAGTGCCTTCGTCTCTACATAATCTTTTCCTTCTGAGTGTTTTATTTCTAAATCCATCCTGACTGTCCTCCCCCAGTTGTTTTGGCAAGCCTGGCAGATTTTTTTCTCCTTACAAGGTGTGTCGGCCCCACCTTGTTGACCAGTTGCTTCCGGCATTTTTTATCAATGACGTATGGTGATGGTTATTTATACTCTCAATAGAATTTTTGTAAATAATATAAATACTCTTGTTGTTGATGGTATTGTTGTTTATTGTTCTGTTGATTTTTACAATGGTACTGTTGTTAAGAGTCTATTTTATTAGTTTTGCTACCGATTTAATGTTGTTAATTTTAATTTCTTTGGGAGACATTGAGCTGAACCTTGGGCCTATTACTCCTTAGTAAAAAAATTGCAAATTACTTTGCTCAAATATTCGCAGCTTAAGGTAAAATTTTCTTGATCTCGAGAGTTGTGCCCGTAACTACAATTTGATGTTTTTATCTGAGACTCTTGGAAGTAATAACAAGTCAAAGGTTGAGTTTTACACTAAGTCCAGACGACTTACTTATCACCAGAAAAATTTGGAGTGTAGTTGCCATGAAGTTCTTTGTTTTAAATTTTCAATAAGTTCTACAATGTTTACGTATTTGCTGTTTACTGCAATCCAAATACTGTATTGAAGATTCTATATATGATTGTCTTCTGGAAAGGATTCAAAAGCATCATTTGTTATTTGTGGAGACTGCAGTGCAAAGCACAGTGAGTGGCTAAATTCAAATTCCACAGATCAACATAGCCAATCTGCTCTTGAGTTCTGTTTTTCCTCCGATTTTGTCCAGCTAATTGAGAAACCCATACACAATTCTGGTAATAGATTAGACCTCGTATTCATAGATATTCCAGCTATTGTGAAGTCCAAGGTCTGTGAATATATAGGCACTCCTGATCAGAGTGCTATTGAGATGGACATATCTGTCAATCAGTATAAGTATTCCTAATTCCACTATTGGAAAAATGGTCTGGCTGAAATTCAGAGCCAATTGGGATTACATTTATTGAAGCTTATCAGGCACTTAATATTTCTGTTGCTATATCAGATCCTGAGCCCAAGAAGAAGCTAAATGAAATGCTGATGGCTATTTTAATAATTATGTCCCTAGAAAGGTCATCAAATTTAGGACAAATGACCAGCCATAGTTAGATGATATATGTAAACGAGCCTCCATGAAAAACAGACCAAATTCAATGCATGGAGAGAAAATTGTTCAAATGAAAACTACACCATTTATGTCGAGTGTCACCATGTGTGAATAGAACTTACCACACAGCCAAGAGAAATTACAATAATTCCTTGAAGAGGAAACTTGAAGGAATTATTGAGCCTCATATGTGGTGGACAAAATTGGCATCATCTATCTTTGGGTCAGGCTTCTCTTCCATTCCACCACTACTAACAAATGATGGTAGATTGGTTACTGGCCCTAGGGAAAAGGCTGAACTGCTTCATTGAGCTTTTGAAGCTAAGCAGTCAGCTGAGGATGTCCCTCTCCCTGATACTTGTCATCCTGAACATATTCTTACAAAAATTTTTTCACTCCAGGGATGTTAAGAAAATTCTTAATAATCTTGATAGCTGGGGTGGAGAAGATCCTGATGGTTTCTTCCCTTTGTTTTTTTTTAAAGTTTCTATTGTGTTCTCCCAAGATTACTAGATTCTATAGACTTTTATGTCAATGTAGTATCTTTGTGGATAAGCACAGTGCCTGTTCCAAAGAGCAGCATATCTGCAGACTGCAGTAACTACAGACCAATCTCTATTCTTCCTGTGCTCTCCAAAGTTGCTGAAATACTTATTTTTAAGCCACTATATAAGTATGTGGAATCTAAAGGATTGTTAGTTGATAGTCAGTATACATATAGGAATCAGGTACCTGCCATGCTCTTTTAGACTTGACATGCCGTTTGCAAGGGAACCTTGGTAAGGGTTGTGGTTGCAGAGTAATTCAAATAGATTTTATTGCTGCTTTCGACTTAGTGTATCACAAGACACTTATTTATAAACTTCAGAATGTTGGGGTGGGTGGATATGTTTTAGGATTACTTCAAGACTTCCTTGCAGGCAGGAAGCAGCAAGTTGCTCTGATGGGATCTTTAGTGAACCAAGATCTATTGTGTCTGGAGTTCCACAGGGCAGTGTTCTTGGTCCACTGTTATTTTTAGTGTATACAAGTAATATGGTTGTTGGCCTGGAAAACAAGATTGTTCAGTATGCTGATGATGCAACAGTTGTGGGTGTAGTAAAGTCTCCACATAGAATTGAAGTTGCCCTCAGCCTCAATCAGGACATGGACCAGATCAGGGAATGGTGTAGTCAGTGGGGTATGAGGCTGGACTCCGTTAAAACGAAAACACTATTGCTTAGCAGATCTTGTACAGAATTCCAACCCCATCCTCCCCTTCAGTACAGAATTCCCACCCCATCCTCCCCTTCAGTACAGAATTCCCACCCCATCCTCCCCTTCAGGTGGATGGAACTTTGCTGAATAAATCTGAAGCTTTAACTATTCTAGGTGTAACTTTTGACTTGCATCTCTTGAATTTCGTCTGATCAGTGAGTATTTCTTCTATTTTTCTATGGTATTTTTGAGTATTGATGAGGACGAAGGTGGTGGTCATGTCAGCTCTCCTCACAATGATGTTTTCTCTCCCTCTCAGTTGCTTAGCCACTGATGATCTTCAACCCCTTCTGCTCGACGAATCCCTAACTGAACGCGGAAACTATCACAGTGATATTGTCAACCGTCGGGTTAGAGAGGTGGCTAAGCAACTGAGAGAGGGGAGAGAAGACATCACTGCCGCCTTCGTCCTCATCAATACTCAAGAATACCATAGAAAAATAGAAGAAATACACGCTGATCGGACGAAATTCAAGAGAATCACAAAGAACCCAGTAGACAACATTAAACGAGAAGCAAACAAACTCATATAAACCATAGAAACTAACAGTGCTGCAACAAACGCTACCCACCTCCCTACCATCACAGGCGATTATAGCCGAGGATACATATATGGTAATATCAAGACACACAAACCAGGAAACCCCCCTGTGACCCATCATCAGCCAAATCCCTGCCCCTAGCTACCACCTGGCCAAAAGACTGAACACTCTACTCACCCCCTACACACCTAACACGTACAGCCTTAAGTTGTCTGCTGAGTTTCTACAAGTTCTCTGGTTGGCCCCGCCTGGTGGTTTCATCGCCTCTGTGGCCACATCCCTAAACACATCCTTCGGTCTCTCATGGAGATATGTACAAAAAGGGCCCCGTTCGCCAACCACGGAGGACACATGTATTTACAAGTAGATGGAGTCGCCATGGGTTCCCCCCTAGGAGTCTTATTTGCAAATTTTTACATGAGTACTGTTGAACAACGGGTCTTTGCTAATGTACGTAAACCCCCCGTTTACATGCATTATATCGATGACACCTTCCTCCGTGCAGACTCACAAGAGGAGATTGATAACTTACAGGCTGCCTTCCACCAGCGCAGCAGCATGTCCTTCACCACAGAATATGCTACAGCAGCATGTCCTTCACCACAGAATATGCTGAAAACAACTGCCTTCCCTTCCTCGACGTGTTGGTAGAACAACAGGGCACCGCCTTCAACACTTCTGTTTACACCAAACACACTAACTTGGGCGTTTGCATGAATGGTGAGAGCGAGTGCCGGGAGCATTATAAAAACTCTGTGATTAAAGCCTATGTTCGTCATGCCCTCTCCCACTGCTCCTCGTGGCGAAAAACACATGAAGAACTCGACCGCGCTGCACAAGTATTGGTTATCAATGGACAGAAAAACCGAGACATCCAATACGTAGTAATGAAAGGTTTGGAGAACTGGTACCAACAAGAACCCTGTCCGGCCCCCCTGAAGATATTAAATTATTCTACAGAGGGAGGTTCCACAAACGGTATAAAGACTATGAAAAAGCCCTGAAAAACATCATCAAGGAGCACGTTGCCCCCACCGACCCGACGAAAAATGTACAATTGATTATCATCTATGCCAGCAAGAAGACAAGCAGTCTTATTATGAACAACAACCCCACCCCTCTACAGGAACCGCTGAAGAAGACCAATGTGGTGTACCAGTACAAATGCCCTTCGCGAGGATGCCCTGGACCTACATCGGAATGACTACCATGCATCTTTCGAAACGGATTTCCTGTCATGCCCAAGAGGGGGCCATTTTCAACCATGCTAGAGACGCTCACAACCTTCGTGTCTGGCGTAGTGATATTATCAATTGCTCCGAAGACTACAGATACTAGGGGCACTGCATATAGGAGCAGAAAAACCTACCATCAACATTACCCAAGAAACCTAACTGCTTCCGACAGTGACACGAGGCCCTATCACAGCGCCCCCTGAAAACATAACTATCGGAACATCCCAGCAGGACGTTGAGAGCAGCAGCAACGAACAAGACCCTCCTGGTGAACCCCCTGATGGAGGACGTGACCTCAATGAAGCTATAAATGTACTCCTCCACAGGGCACGTCTTACGAACCATAGGGCATTGCAGAGCAACCACTACGCTCTGAGAGTAAGGCAGAGAAATCGCCAACCAATGGGGAGAAGATCATGCCTAGTGACGTCAGCGCTCTCTTGGCCAATCAAAAATCAACGCTCTCTCGACCAAATAAAAAAGCAGACCTTGACCAGCGCCCCTCGCTGACCACTGATATAAAAAAGTTAGACCATAGCCACCACTTCATTCAGCTCCTGCTTGAAGAAGGAAGAAGGCCTTCCAAAACATGTCGCGATACCTATGATCCCAGCAGCACTGACGACCCCTGCATTCGTTTTTGGACCTCACCCTCGGAATTTCCACTACCTTCGACTTTTTATATTTTTATAAATAAAACCCCTACAATGAACTTTGGCATTTTACTTATTTTTGTTGCTGAAGAAGAAAAAAGGCTAATTAGAAGAGTTGAACGAATAATCTACAAGATTAATACAACCAGTGCTGCCATCATATTTAACAAAATAATAATAATAATAATAATAATAATAATAGTAATAATAATATAATGTTAATAATAATAATCATCTCCCTTAAAGTAAGGGGATTGGGGAAGTAGAGCGTAATCTTGGGTGTAAATTGCAGTATTAATGCTAACCTGCCAAGCTGTTATTTCTATTACAAATGGGAGACTAGGGATTTCCTCAATTCTAGAATGAGGCTGCAAGAAAGCCAAATTCTGGCAGAGAGCTTGTCAGCCTCAACATCACTTATGCCTTCCTGTAAAGCTGATCACTAGAGTCATTCCTCTTCTGCTCACATATGTGACTTGGAAACTGGTACATATGGGTGGAAAAACAGCCAGTCTTGTTCTTCATACAATACCTCCTACCTAAGGAGTGAGTCTCTTTGTAAAAGATGAAGGTTTGTAGCCTTAGATCAGAACTAACAAACGCAGGGTTTGCCTCCATTTCTGAAGGGAAAAGTAACACTGGAAGGTGAGGGAGGGTCAGTCACCCACCCTTTCATTTCATCTTCCACCAGTTTCCTTGTTATCAAGCTTCAGCAACCGAACCAGCTACTACCCAAGGTATATCCGTGTATATGACTTAAGGTTTATATATGTAGGAGAAAGGAAAGTTATCTTGAATATGGTGATGTTCTGAGTTACTGTACATTTCATGTTCAGTGTTTTCAGTGTATTTTCCAGTCTTAGGAAATTCATTGTTATGCGTTGCCCATCTGGCTATGTCATAATACAGTACTCCATACCATAGTTTTCCATAGTGCTGTGTGTAAGTGTCTTATATTGTCTTATTTAATTTAATTTTTTATTTACAGTAAACCCCCTGTATTAACGTTCTCACAGTTCACTGATTCACTGATTCGCAGGATTTTCTGTGGAATGTATCTCTAAATTATTCGCAAAAAATTCAGCAATTCGCGAACTTTTTGTCAGAAAATATTTTCGTGACTAAATAAATTTTTTTGTGATAAAAAAATTATTTACCAATTTCCGAATAATATAATAATAATAATAATAATAGTAATAATAATAATAATAATAAACTCTTAACATTAAATAATAAGTAACTCAAAGAGAGAGAGAAACTGGTTTTCTCCCCTTCATTCAGGATGAACCTGACCTCATTAAAGCGAAGATAGATGCTCAGAATTGTTACTATTGAAATATTAAAATTGTATTAAAGCACTATTGAAATTATATTACATTAAAATGATATATGTGTTTCAGGATGATAGTATAAGCATAGTTAGAGGGTACATTTTATGATAAAACAATGATTTATGGTACTCTCTCTCTCTCTTTTATTTAGATGAGGGAATTGTTCCGACGTAATATGTATGTATGTTTCTTTTGTATGATAAATAAATGATTTACCTAACAAGTACTAATTTTCAAATATTAAGATTAATAATAATAATAATAACATATTGTCCATGCATTTGTGTAGTAAATTTTTAACATTTTAAACAAACAGATATTGATTCCCAGTCTTTTTAACCTTGACTTGAGAAAGGAGGAGGAAGGGTAAATGTCATTTTACTTAACAGTTTGACATATTGGTCAGAGGGGAAGGAGTGTTGCCCTCAGAAGCTCAAGGATTTAAATTTTTTTATATCGTAAGGAATTATTCTCTCTCTCTCTCTCTCTCTCTCTCTCTCTCTCTCTCTCTCTCTCTCTCTCTCTCTCTCTCTCTCTCTCTCTCTCTCTCTGAAAAAGAAACTTTTTGTGTGTGTGTTCATATTGTTTTAAAAATGTGTAGTAAAGGTATTACGTCTTTGGAAGAGAGAAAACAAACATATAAATTTTTTTGTTGTCAGAGAGATTAAAGAGATAAACTCTCTCTCTCTCTCTCTCTCTCGCCAGCCTTGTTGGATAAAAGTTGAAGTGGTAACTCTCTCTCTGCTTTGGCTGGAAGGCATAGAAGTACATATGTATATATTTTTAAGGGTATTAATGTTTAAGATGGCTTTGAAATTTTATTAATACAGGCAGTCCCTGGTTATCGGAGGGGTTCCGTTTCTGAGGGTGTGATGATAACCGAAAATCGGCGATTTCGGCACTTTTTCGGTGATTTTCAGGGGTTATCGGTGCCGAAAAGCACCGATTTTCGGTTATCGGCACCTCTGTTAGGTATGTATCGGCACCAATACCCAATTATCGGCGCCGATAAGCGGAAATCAGCGATTTTCTGCGCCGAAAATTGCCGATATTCGTCGCTAGACAAGCGCCATAAAACCGGATCGCTGTTAGCCGAGCCCGCCGTCAATCAGGGACTGCCTGTAATATAATTTCAAAGATTAATACAGTAACAGGATAATAATTTAAGGTATGTTTGATGTAGGATGGTACAGTAAGTATGCAATTGGTATTTGAACTTTCAAGATAGGCAGTTATAGTATAAGCGCTTTTAGAGGGGGTGGTAGCAAGTATTTGCGGATTTTAACTATTCGCGGGGGCTGTCTGGAAGGCATCCCCCGTGAATATGGGTGGTTTACTGTATGTAGTAATTTTTATTCATTGTTACTGGTATCCCTTTATGTTTTATTACTTGTATCCCTTGATATTTTGTTTTATGCATATAATTCTCTTATTTTTTTATATCAGTACATGTTTCTCTTGTTTTGATCTTACCGTATATTTCTGTATATAAGATGACCTTTAAATCCTAAAATTCACACCTAAAAATTGGGGGTCGTCTCATACTACCATTCTAAAAATCAGACCTTGAATTCTAGGTGATGTTTATCAGTAAGCTAGCTGCATCCCCGACGTGATAATCGCCGACCTACATGAAAAGATTCACATGATGAAGTAAACTGATAATAAAGATAATAAAACCATTTTTACCTTATATAGGATTGGCATATTCAAGGAATAATTCCATATCAGTGAAATCAACTTTCATCTATGCGAGCCCAGCTGAGAAAATGCAAACATCCATTTATGGTTGTGTAATTACAGTAGTAATAACATTTAGGGTAACATAGTATTCATTTTTCATAAAAAATTCACTATCGTTTTGGTTACACACAACTGTTTGGAACGATTCAGTCATAAGAACGATAATTATCATACATTAGACTAACCTCTTTTCCTCCGTCTCTTTATCCCATTTTCTAGTTATTTGAATAAGTTAAAAAAAAAGGTAAAAGAGAAGGATAAAAGTATCTTTATTAACGTTATACTTGTTGCATAAACACATACAGCCATGCACAACTGAACGAGAAACAGCTGTGAACAACCGAATCAAATAACAAAAGCTGTTTTGCTTGTATTTCAGCCATCGTACAGTAGTAAATAATTACCGTATTTATGTTACAAATGACGTTAAGTAGAATAGGACTGATATATTTTTACATTACAGTACTGTACTGTATACCCTTATTTGCTATGGAGAAATGATCGGCAAGGAAATATACTGCTAAATTTAAGTTGCAAGTTGAAGCTGAAGCTGCGGAAACAATGTTCAAGCTGCTAATGACTATAAATTATCGAGCATTGGCGACATAGATGAAATTCCCCCTAGACTTTGATATGCCATCAAACTTGACTGTAAATAAAATTGGAGAGAAAAGTATTTTAATCGAAACTACTGGGCATGAAAGAACACATTTTATTGTCGTTTTAATGTGTATGGCAGATGGCACGAAACTTTTCCCCGTGATTATCTTTAAACGGAAATTGATGCTTAAACAAAAATTCCCAAATGGTATCATTGCCCACGTTCATGAAAACTTGAGCAATGCAAATAGCACATGACCACTATGTATCTAATACAATAGAATACTGTACATGCAATATTATTGGATACAGTGAAGTAAAGCATAACTTTTGAAAAGATCCATGGAAAAGGTGCGTATTCGTTATGTTTGTGTTTTATAATACAATATATTGTGTGAATATTACATACGCTAATTTTACATCTTGTGTATGATGCAACCCCCCTAAAATTAGCTTCAAAATTAGGTCTTCAAAAGTTGCATAATGCACAAGTATATACAGTAACCAAAAGCTAGCCTATACTACACAGATGGTTTTGTAATTTAGCAGTTGTCTTATATTACAGATATGAGATAAATTCATGAAAATTTTCCATAATTTTTGACCTCGTCTTATCTAAAGGTCATCTTATACATGAAAATGTACGGTTTTTATTTGCAGATGTGGACATTCTGTTTTCAGGAAGCTTGTTAGTCCTTTTTAGTTGTTCCATGAGAAAGCTTTTTCATAATAGTAATTATAATGTTTATCCTGGAAACTATATTTTAATATATTTAGCTGTTTTCATCCTTCGTTTCCAGATTCTTCTGAACTTGTTGAAGAAAGGCCAAATAATTCTAAGGGAAAAGCAGTCAGAGACCAGTATGTTTCTCCTCTTTTACATAGCCAAAAGAAGAATTATTTGTCATCTCATTCAAAGAAAAGAACTCTAGAATCTGTAGTACAACAAGATTTGAAGGTGGTGATTCCTGATTCACAAGATTATGAGGAGATTCCTGGTAATTTTACTGATAGGTTTATTGAAGATGCAGATGTTATTCCTTGTTCTCTAAATTGTCAAGAGCAACAGAAATTATCAAGTTTTGGTTGCAAAACATCAGTAAATATTTTCCCTATAATGAGGAAGATAGAATCAGTGACGCAAGTTGATTTGGAAGTGGATGTTGTTGAAGATGAATCAGAGTTGAAAGTAGGGGAGAAATCTTGCAAGAAAATGCTTCAGAATTATGAGGAAGCATCTTCTCCTAATGCAGATATGGTTAATGTGAATCTGTATGACTCAAATATTGAAGGAAATAGGAAACAGCTTTCCACCAGTAAATTTGAATTTGATAAGAAACAAACTATGAAAAATGGAAAATGTTCACTTGCTAATTCACCATTAAATATGTGTTCTATAAGCAAGTCAGTGGAAGAACCAGTGAACATGTGCCCATATCTAGAATCAAGTGAACCACCTCCACAGAGTTCTACATCTGGCGTTAAGTTATCTGAAATCATCATTGAAAAGAAGTTGAAAAAGAACCAAGAAATTTCAATTCTCAGAAAAGTTCAGGAAGATAAACATTCAGTTTCAGATGAAGAGCCACTTGATAATAGAATTTCAGTTCCTTCTCCAAACCCATATGAAGAACTGCTTGGTAATAAAACTACTATTCCTCCTACTCCAAGCCCAGTTGAAGAAATGCTTGATAATGGATCCACTATTCCTCCTGTAAGACAAGAAGGATGTGAGAATTCTGTCAACACCACATATAATCCTGTAGTTATTGCCAAGTCACAACTGCAGAAGACAGATATTGTTCCAGAAATAAAACATTGCAACTCATTTCCTATCGATACTGAAATGAAGCATCTTTTGTTTAAAAGTTGTACATCTGCAAATTCGGCGCCAGCAACTCCAAATGTTGAAAGGCTTAGTGTTGCCAAGCCATTTTTAACCCAATCAATAAGTGATAGTCTATTGCGAGGTGATGGATCTCGGAATTTAGTAGAGGATATTGCCATTCCATCCAAAGTTTGATAATTCTAAAACCACCAGAAAAGAAAATGTAGTAAGCATGCCGCAGACATGTACTTATGGAAGTCCCGTGAAATGGTCAAAAAAGAATTGCAATGTAAGTAGATCCAGTGAAATAGAGATTCTCAATATTGCAACCAATGTTGAAACAAATGCCTCTGATTTCTTAGAAGTACTGAATTATTCATTTTCTAAGACTGGTGCAAAACATGTTGACGATTCCTCAGCTTTATCTTGTGAAAATAAAAAAAGTCCAAGACCTTCCGTGCTCTCTACGTTGAAGATTTTAGCAGAATATCCAATAAAGTCTCCTGTATCTTATTCCTCTATAAGAAAAGAAAAGAAAGAAATACGAGGGAAAGAGCCAGCACAGGTTTTAGTCACTCAAGTTTCAACTCCTCGTGCAAAGAAGCAAAAAATTTCACATCCTTTGTCAGAACATTCAAGTGAAAATACACCACCCAGAACTTTTGAAAATAAGGACAAGATTAAAAATACCCCAAAAAAGAAAAAGCTCTTTGACACTTCATCTTTTGAAATCTTGCAAGACAGCCCTCCAAGGGAAGAGATTATTCATACAGATAATACAACAGATGAGAGACATAGACTAGCTCAGGAGGCAAGAAAATCATCAGTTTCCAAATTGCAAGAAGAAAGAGTAGAGCTTAATGAAATTCATGTAAATGGCAGCAAGAGATCTGGCAAGAAAGCACAAAAGAAGATCATTTTCAAGCATAGGGATACTGGTGATGATAAAAGAAACTTGCAGACTCAAAAACTCAGTTGTAAAAGGAAATCCATGGGGGAGAATGAAGCATGTATAGTGTCAGGAGATCCATTTGGAAAATCTAAATCTAGCAAGAAATGGAAGAAAGATAAATCAAATATATCAGAACTATCTGGGGGATTTTTGGAGTATGCTGAAATTAAGGATATATCACCTCGTGAGCATAGCGTATATTCTGACTACAGTAGTTCTGGTGTTGACACAGAGCATAGTTGGCTGCATCATAAAAAATCAAAGATATCTAATGTATCCAAAACTTATCCAAACAAAGGGAAAACATTAAATAAATCAGAGGCAAAAAGGTTTAGCAGTAATGAAGAATGGGAGCCATTTAAGGAAAGGAAAAGGAAGAGAGCCCAAAATGACAATCACACTTCAGTAGTAAAGTCCAAACAGGAATCTGAAGGGAAGGGACCCACTAGAGAGTCTAAAAGGCGATCATGCAAAAAAGGTATTTCCTACTATGAAAAGTCACCATTGGATAGTGATGTAGAGTCACAAAACAAATCAAATACCTCCATGTATTATTACATACCTCATAACAGTCCTACTAAATCAAGAGATATGGAGCAAGAAAATCCAGTTTCCCCAGAAATATTACGACACAGTGAAAGCTCTATTGATTCTGGTAACTCTAACTACTTAAACTTCCATCTTTCCCAAAATGTGACAGACAATAAACAGGTTATCCCTATTCCTGCAAAAGATGAGAGAATGGGTAATGAAATATCAAAGTGTTTTGAATCTTTTTCAGATATTTCTTCTGAAGGTGCATCATTCATAGCCTTAGATAACTCTGGTCACAAAACTCTAAATCGAAAATCTACCGTTAGATCTAAAAATGAGTTGGAGTTTGGTGTAACAGAGGCAGTCATTCATGCCTCTGAGGAAGGTACATGTTCAGGAGTTATAGTACCTGTTTCAGAGACATTTGGAGAGGAGGTTATCAGTATCTCAGAGATGAGTGGGATAGTACCTAACCAAACAAAAAATAACTTTGACTATGGTGGTCCTCTACAGAGTACTTTAATTCAAGATGAGGATGGACATGTACCTGGCACTGGAAGATTTAGCTATGTTGGAGATGCTGAAAACAATTCCCTTTGTCAAGAAAGCAATGTTGAATTGTCTCATCATGTAGAAGTAACTGGTGGAGATTCAAGACTTCCTGAAACTGTTTCTTCCTTTGAAAACAATGTATATCTTCCATTTGAGAATCTGGAAGCATCAAATGACATTTCTAAATTAAATGAATGTTCATCTGGAAAAGAGAATGTATCTGGAATGAAAGAAGCATTTTTAAGTAACCAAAATAACCAAAAGACAATTGAAACCTTAGGTGAAGTTAATTCAGTAGTTTGTTTAGCACTTGCAGAGGATGAAGAAGTAGTAGTTGCTGAACTATGTCATGATAACCAAGGCATAGGTGAAAGTACCCATTCTTTAGAAACTAATGGCAAGTTACCAGGAGATAAAGGAAAAGAAGTAGCCACTTCTGTAAAACATGTTTCAGGCCATGAAGTGTTATTTAGTGAAAAAAACATACAGCCAGTTGACAGAGAAATTGCTGGTACTGACCTCAAGTCTCCCACCAAGAGCTTGTCATACAATGCCACAGGGCAGGGTGGCACGTCATCCAGTGTAGTATGTACGGAAGAGTATTTGCATGGAAATCAGTTTGTTGAATCTTATGGTGAAAATTGCACAGCTTCTGCTGGAAAAGAATCACTGGTTAAACACTCCTTTTGTCAAAATGCTAGTCAGAGTTGTATTGAGAAATGCATTTCTACTGTGTCTGTTTCCCAGGTCGCTAATTGTATCTCTCCAGACACAACCAATATGAACGAAGCACCACCAAACACACCTGTTAGCCAGTCTTCAGACACTCCTCTTGGAGAAGTTTTGCAGCTCATGGATAAGTTGAGCAATAATGGTTTTCAAGACTTTGTTCAAGCTAAGGGCATTTCACCAACTTCACATGTATGTGATGTGAGTATAATTTTATTATTATTATTAATATTCATTTTAGAGAATATATTGCTTAACACTAAGTTAAGATAACCACACATCGACATGTGTTTAAGCTTTTTCACTCTTAAAGGGAAATTGTAGTACTAAAAAAAACAAAGGTAAGTTATTATTGTAAATCAGCTTTTTAAAGTATTTGTTTTGTAATATAAAACATTCTTTCAAACAAACTTATCAGTTAATAGCTCAAATTGTTTGTGATGTACTTGGACATACTAAAACTGAAATCGTTAACTACTGGATGGGTTGTAGAATGATGACAAATGCATCTGTGCCTCTTAGGACTGTCGGTTAAAGAGCCTCTCTGGTTTATTATTGAAAGGTTTGTATGTGACAGTATGTGTCTGTGCCTCTGAGGACTGTCAGTCAAATATTATTGAAAGGTTTGTATGAAAAATATATATAGTTCATAGCAAACTCATCAGTTATAAGTAGCCAAATTTGCTATTGAATTGAGAGGCTGAGCAGAGAAGGATCACGTATAGAAATTTACTGATGGATATGAAGGTTAATTGAGGACACATCAGTAACACAAGTCACAGGTAAATTGGAGTCAACTACCATTTAAACAAGACAGAAGCATATAGCTAGTGAACTGTCATGAGACTGAGAGTACACAATGAAATGAATACAAGAATAAAGGGGGTGGAACATCTTCAACCACTGTTCAGGTTTGACCCACCACATTTAATGACCAAAAACAGCAAAGTCATGAAATTAGGAGAGAGCAAACATAGACTGGCATCTGCATGTGCTCATATTCAAGATAGCAGATATTTTGACATCATCAAAAATCCATAGAAATTGATATGGCTGTGATATCTTTGCAGGTTCCTCTGCTACCTCTGTGTACACATTAGGAATGTTCTGCATCACCAGTATGAACTGCATTTCTGGAAATATCCTTCTGTTAGTTTGTGGAAAGGAGATTAGAGTTTTTGCTTCTGAAGCCTTTGGTCCTTCTTGGGAATTGCACAAGGTCTTTCACAGAACAGTAGAAAACCCTCTGCATCATTGGATGCCGGGTGTGGTGTAAGTGTATCATGAGGACCACTGGTCTCAGTTTTTGTAATGAAGTCACATTTATCTATAAAACTATACAAAGTAAATAGATTTTTATATGCATATAAAATCTGTCTCTCTCTTTCTTATTTCAGTGAGAGAGAGAGAGACACTTTTATTAGCCTGGGGAAAGAAACAGAGTTTTAAACATTGCCCTAGTAATAAACTGGTTTTCTCACCTCGTTATAGTGCCTACAGCTACGCTGCTCAGAAACTAGTTTCAGTCTTTTGTCGCTTACTGCGCCAAAAGACTGAAACAACATAACTTTGGAACATCTGCTGTAACCCTTCTAGGAGGTTGAGCGAAGTTGCATAAAGGTTGCCTCAGACAGTGGAAGAAGAGGTTGGTGTCAGGCCACACCACTGACCCAGGTAGCGTTAGGACTTTGTTGATGAATAAAAATGAATTTTCTTTGTTTACGGAAATCACCATTGAAAATTATCAAGTTTTTAACAAGCTGACAGTTGTAATGCAACCTTAATGAACGTGTGTTAGTTACAGTAACTTAACATTGGCAAAAGGATGTTTATCGATTCAGTTGTCTGTTGGTATTTACTGTTGTGTATGACAGTGTCTTGCATGCAGTAGTAATTGGTTGTTAATTATAAGAAATAATAATGAATCCCTACACAAGCCACAAGTTTAGTAAGCTTGGTTGAATGCATCGTGATTGTATTTAATTTACAGAACTTTTGCTTCTAGGCCTATTAATTAGCTAAAAGCTAATTTACTTGTAATATGCATTATTGAAATTTACCATAACTGAGACAGACACAAGTTGCCTAGTATAGTATAATCTATGGAAAAGAACCTTGCACCTTAAGCATTGCCTCAAGTAATCTACGGCAGATGCATCTCTCACTATCAACAATATTGTGTGATGAAATCATGTTTTGGGACAAAATTTTAGGGGTCTCCAGATACACGAGATAGGATGACACACAAGTAATATATACGGTATACAAATTATGGATTTTTTTATGCTGTATGTTTTCAAGTTTTACGGACTGTTTGTTGGAAATAAAATGTGCTTGTGTATTTACAGAGCAATCTTGAGTTCTGAAATCTAAAAACCAAAACACAGCTGGCCCCAAGGTTTTCAGATAAAGGATTGTGAACCAGTGTTTACTTTTACTGTAATTACTTTTATTTGAAGTGCTATGTATTTAGAAAAAATTATGCATTAATGGAGTGATTTCATATTTTTATGATTGTTATTGCATTGTCATTATTATTACTGTATGAACATTTATTGTATGGGACATTTACAGTGGTGTTTGTCAGTTGTCTGAGCTCATTTTCTTTCTTTCAAAATAAAGTCTGCCTGTTAGACTATGTCCATTTTGTTGGCTTGTTATAACTTTACTGTATAATATAACACATAATGGAAATGCTAGTTGTAACTTTGCAAAGTATAATATAAGAAACTTGTTATATCATAGTAATATAAAGTTTTGCATCTTCCCAATCAGTACATCAAGTTTGTTGCTATAAGTAACCTATTATATTTCTCATTTTAGCAGACACCTACTCTTCCTGCTCCACGACAGTTATTCTCCACTAGAAATGGTTTAAAGAATGCTGAAAAAATACAAACAAGCAGCCAAGAGCCTCATGTCTACAACTTATAGAGCTCTTATCTCAATCATCTGATAAACATGATGTTGTTAAATTTAAGGAGGATTTGAAATGGTAATTAGCCATTTGTGTTTTCCTTCACTTTCAAGTGTAAATGCATCCCATGCTTAGAACAAAAATATATTCGGTGCCTTCTGTTTTCCATTTGCGGAACGATGATGTTTCTTTTGCTATTCTCAGTCTTGATATCTATAGGTATTTAGCAATTTATTTGAAGGCTCCTGTTAGCTAGACTTGTACTTGCCTTTACCCCTCACTCTGCATCAGTTTCTCACCTTTTACTTCTTTCACTGTGTTGATAAAAAAAAAACCTATGTTTTCAAACTTAAAGAAAGGAATTTGGGGAGTATTTTTGAGCATTAACATTGAATTTTTAACTAGTCTAATTGATTGGGAAGGGTGGTCATTGGTTAGTATGGCGTGACAACTAGAATTTAATCATTGGTGTTCCTTGGGGTAGTATTCTTGGTCCACTACGATGTATTTTACATATGTATGATGGGTGGTTTTAGAGCTTGTCATCAAGGTTGTTGCGTAAGTTAATGATACTATTATTATTTGCATGAATCCCATTTCCTTGGAGCAAATTAAGGGAGTGAAGTAAAACTTAAAATTGAAAAATTTGTAGGTTTAGAGCATTGTATTCTCCCACCCAGATCTTTTCATTGACGGTTTTTATGATTATATGCAACTCCTTTAGGATTCTGTGGGTCGTTCTTGGGAAGTACATCTGGTCTGTCTCTATTCATAATTGCACCAAAGTTTAGTATATTTAGAACTTTAGAGTTTTTTTGGGATCTTTTTGTTTACAGGAAATATTTATACAGTATTCTTTTATTCTGCCATGTTATGAATATTGTTCCCTTTTGATCTTATTGGCTGCCTCACATCCTGATTGTTGGAGAAACTCTTATTATATTTAATGTCTTATGACAGATGTTTGTATCAGTCTCTGTCACCTTCCCCCTTAGATCATTGCTACAATATGGGATTGGGTCGAGTGGCTGCTCATCGGATTTGCACAGGTCAAACAAGAGTGACCAGATCTGACATAAAAATTTTTCTTTTGTGTAACATAATCAGTTATAATTAATAAGTTGATAAATATTTCATCCTATGAACCAAATAGTAACAAATTAAAACAAATCCAGCCCAGTGTTAAGAGTATGAAATTCATCATATCAAAAGGAATGACAAAAGTAATTTTTACCTGTCTTAGAATTGGACATTCATTTGACCAAGAGATAGTTTACGAATAGCCCAATGATCAAATGTACAGAATGCAAAGTAAGCTAATTTTTTTGTGTGTGAAAAGAGGCATAATCAACAATAAATATTAAGCTTTGGAAACAAATCAGTTATAGAAACTTTGTCCAAATCTCCATCATTGTCAGGTAATCCAATTATAAGTTTTTTAAAAAGTTGTAAATTAATAAAATTTAAACTTATTAACAAAGAAATTCTTTAGTGAGAGTTAATTAATTGAGTGATCTGTTTAAACTGCTTAATAATAATATTCTGCCACTGTTCAGTTATCTTGAAAGTGCTGTGCATGTATTATAAAGTTTGTCATTTTCTCTTTTTTTTTTTTTTTTTTTTGCATATTGGAAGCTTTCCTAATTAACCTTGGAGCTGATAGTATTCAGCTTTTCCAACTGGGGTTGCATGTTAGCTAATATAATAATAATAATAATAATAATAATAATAATAATAATAATAATATTCACCATTATATTATGGTACCTAGTTTGTGATCTCATTCAACGCCCCACTGCATTTGTATTCTTTAACTTCTTAATTGCTGTCTGTAAATCCTCAGTCAGCAGTCACTTCCACTGGCAAATGACATGCCTCTTCCCCATTTACATAATTTAAATCTGCCTTTCTTCAGTTCTCCACATTCAACAACTTTTTGAGATATGTAAAAACACCATTGATGTGGCAATGCACATTTTTTGTTGCTAGTAGAATTGGTAACCCTTTAGAAGTTAGCCACTCATGAACACATTCTTCACTTGCTGCAAATTTTTTATTGTACTTCAGGATTTTAAACATTTATCCTTTACATATTTTCTGATGGCTGTATATTTGTGTAGTCCCTACAGTACATAAATTTTTTCAATACTTGAACTTTCATTATAAGTTTTTTCTGGTCTTCATTTTTTAAATTTGGCAAATTTTAATAAAAGTAGTTTAATAATTTTTCTGCCTTAAATAATGCAAATCTGTTCAGGTTTGTATCTAATTTGTCATTTTTCTAAATTTCTAT
Organism: Macrobrachium rosenbergii; assembly: GCF_040412425.1. Classification (NCBI taxonomy): domain Eukaryota; kingdom Metazoa; phylum Arthropoda; class Malacostraca; order Decapoda; family Palaemonidae; genus Macrobrachium; species Macrobrachium rosenbergii. The sequence continues at coordinate 88,367,110 of NC_089781.1, forward strand.
ACGAGTGTTGATGGCTGGTAAGTACATTAGTTCTCTGTATTTAAAAGCAGGCAGTATAGTCGAGGGGTACTGGTATGTACACATGCACATCTTGCATCCAGTATTGTTCCTTATTTTACTACAGTATATCCTCTCAGATTCACCATCTACTTATGTAAAGGCTGACGTGTAGATTGTAGATGGGACCAAAGTCTAGATCCATATGGTAATATTAAAAAAATTTTCAGTCTTATCCATAATGTATTTTTCATGTGCTTAGGTTATCTTAACCCTTAAACGCCGACTGGACGTATCATACGTCGACTAAAATTGTCTTGGGTGCCAAGTGGACGTACCATACGTCGACTACAAAAAATTTCAACCTTCGGTCAACTTTGACGCGACCAAAATGGTCGAAAAACGCAATTGTAAGCTAAAACTCTTATATTCTAGTAATATTCAATCATTTACCTTCATTTTGCAACAAATTGGAAGTCTCTAGCACAATATTTCGATTTATGGTGAGTTTTTGAAAAACTTTTTCCTTACGCCAGCAAGAGTAACTCTGCCGAAAATTTCAGAAATTCTTTCTGTCACGTAATTTTTGCACTTTTATATTAGCCGTTACATAAAGTTTTATATATGAAAATGTGCGCAATTTCATGTAAAATACATAAAATACAACCCATGGTTGTAGCTTTTATCAGTTTGGAAATATTTTCATATAAACCACGATAACTGCCAAAATTTCAACCTTCGATCAATTTTGACTCGACTGAAAATGGTAAAAACGCAATTGTAAGCTAAAACTCTTACATTCTAGTAATATTCAATCATTTACCTTCATTTTGCAACAAATTGGAAGTCTCTAGCACAATATTTCGATTTATGGTGAATTTTTGGAAAAACTTTTTCCTTTACGTCCCGCCAGAAATTCTTTTTTCACGCGTTGTCGTAATGTTTGCACTGTTTTATATTAGTCGTTACATAAAGTTTTATATATGGAAATGTGTGCAATTTCATGTAGAATACAACAGAAAATAACTCATGGATGTAGCTTTTATCAGTTTTGAAATATTTTCATATAAATCATGATAACTGCCAAAATTTCAACCTTCGGTCAACTTTAACTCGACCGAAATGGTAAAAAAATGCAATTATAAGCTAAAACTCTTACATTCTAGTAATATTCAATCATGTACCTTCATTTTGCAACAAACGGGAAGTCTCTAGCACAATATTTCAATTTATGGTGAATTTCTGAAAAAAAAAAAAACTTTTTTCCTTACGTCTGCGCGTGGTAACTCGGCCGAACATCTCGGAAATTCTTTCGTCACGTTGTAATGTTTGCATCGTTTTACATTAGTCGTTACATAAACTTTTATATATGAAAATGTGTGCAATTTCATGTAGAATACAACAGAAAATAGCTCATGGTTGTAGCTTTTATCAGTTTTGAAATATTTCCACATAAATCACGATAACTGCCAAAATTTCAACCTTCGGTCAACTTTAACTCGACCGAAATGGTCGAAAAACGCAATTGTAAGCTAAAACTCTTACATTCTAGTAATATTCAATCATTTACCTTCATTTTGCAATAAATTGGAAGTCTAGCACAATATTTCGATTTATGGTGAATTTTTGAAAAAAACATTTTCCTTACATCCGCACGGTAACTCTGCCGAACATCTCAGAAATTCTTTCGTCACGTTGTAATGTTTGCACCGTTTTATATTAGTCGTTACATAAACTTTTATATATGAAAATGTGCGCAATTTCATGTACAATACAACAGAAAATAACTCATGGTTGTAGCTTTTATCAGTTTTGAAATATTTTCATATAAATCACGATAAATAGAAAAAATTTGACTTTCGGTCAACTTTAACTTGACCGAAATGGTCGAAAACTGCAATTGTAAGCTAAAACACTTACAGTCTAGTAATATTCAATCAATTAGCTTCATTTTTCAACAAACGGGAAGTCTCTAGTACAATATTTCGATTTATGGTGAATTTTGAAAAAAATTTTTTTACGTCCGCGTTAATTCATGCATCATTTTGTGATAATATTTTCTCTGTGTTGCTTTGATCATTTTACAATTTGTTATATACCAAAATCATCACAATTTAGTGTACAATACAAAGAAAAAATAACCCGTTAGCTTTAACTGCTTTTGCTCACAGCGTGATTTGTATAAAATTATATATGAAAATTTTTGTTTACGCTGTCATATATTTCAATATTTATATATATTTTTTTTTCATTTCTGATGGTTGCATAGTAAACTTCAGGCAATGACAAAAAAGGAGCCAAAATGAACTCTTAATCTTAAAAACTAAGCGTGCTAGATTTTTTGAAAAAAAAAAAAAATTTTCCCACTGGCGCTTAACCCCTAACAACGGCATACGGGAGACGTTTTGTAGATAGAGGCTCACAGCGTTAGAGGGTTAAATTACTTTTTTTTCCATTCTCTATTTATTTTATATAGTAATCTGTATTTTAGATGTACTAGTTTTTAACTTTGTACTTAATATGTGACAATATTAATTACTATATTTTATAATTCTAGGTTTTCAGAATCCCTGAGAAAAGTTGTGTCATCTCTCAACACAACAGTGTCATCACTTCACACATTATCTGCAAGTGTAGATGACGTTATATCTAACTTTGGCACTGGGGGGAGCTAGTGCCGCACTTTGTTCAAATATTTCGGTTTCAAATTACTTTTCATTCATTGTTCAAATATTTCGGTTCCAAATTACTTTTCGTTCACCCCTTTTACAAAGTAATGTGGAAGTATATGAAAGGACCATCAGCACCTTCAGGGTTGTATATTTACTTTTATAAGTATTTTTTTTAGAGTTTAAGGGAACAACTTTTCTTTTCCTTTTTTGCTTTGTAATGATGACATTTATAAATGACATCCTGGAATAGTGTAAGCATTGCATAATTTGTTCAGAATGTGGGGTGCTTGTGAGGCAAACGGAATTTTTTATTTTTTCAGAAACTTGTTTTGTCTTTCAAGACAGTTTTTCATATGGAGCAGTACATAATTTAAAGTGCAGTATTGTTTTTCACATGAAGCAGCACATAATAAAAGTATAATATGTTCATTCTAGTTACTGACTGTTGGTTTCATTTTTATTTTGTAATTACTAAGGAGGATTTCATGTGATTCTACTTTGTATCACATTGGTAAGAGTCTTGTAATCTGTAAATTCCTATCACTTGAATGACTTTGTAATATTCTGTGGTAAAGATATGTAGTGAAGTATTATGTTTAGTTATATTAGACTGACTGCAGAATGATAATACTAACATTTACATAAATATGTTTTGAAGTTCCATTGACTTTCTAGTTATTATTTTATAAATTTTATGGATTTTTGTGACAGACTAAAAGAGGTTTCTTAAAATTAAAACCCTAAATTATTTACTTTCCTTTTATTCATACAACCATTATACCTACATTTTGTGCTTCAATTAAAACCATGCCTGAAGCGCAAAATAAATAAGATTATTCTTGAAGTGATGCAGCAACATACTCTTGAACTCTTGTTTTAACAGATTCCACACTCTGAGCAGTACCATGAATTTTTCAAATTCCAGAAACTTCTTGAAAACTGTACGCATCTGTCGTAACTTTAATTTTAAACTGGTCATGCGTTCCAAAAACTTGCCTGAAAAGAAGAATAACTGTGGATATCTAGAGAAACTGCGATGGAACACCATCTGGTTAAAAATACAAAAAATTGTCAAACTGCACATGAGAGCAATTCATAAACTGGATAATTAATTAAATATTGATGATTTTATATAAAATTTATTAGAAGGATTAGACCATATCGGCTGACTGGAGTCACGAGGCAGGAACTAGATGAACTCAAGAGATTAACAAAGTGCATGAGAATAAATTGTAAACTTTTATATATATATGTTTGAAATTACTCCAAAAATATTGCTATTTTAGTTCTTTATTTCATCAATACAGTATATCTTTTATAACAAGTTAATTTTTTTACTGACTGTTAGAAGTAATGGGCTGTGGATAGAACATTTTTGTAATATAAATTATCTAATATTTTTTGAATGCTGGGCCAAACCTCCAGTCAGCACTCCCAACACTCACCACTACCAGAATGCTTCGAGTTCAATTCTGTCATTTATGCACAAAATTTTGTTGATATTTTTATACTACTCATGTCTTCCTCTTTCCACTAGTTTTTAAATTGGTACTATGTATTTATGTGTTAAATAAAAAGGATTATTGTAATTGTTTGGCTCTGGCAGTAAAAGATAAAATGTTATCCTGGCCTGAGACTCACCTGGTTTTTGACCTGCAATATTATCAAAACCTGCCATGGTCAATTAGTAGAGTAACCAAAGGTTTGTTGTACACTGTATTCAATATACAAAAACTTGGAAGAAATTCTTACCGTGCACCTTCTATATCTCCTCTTTTAGCTAGCAAATCAACATATACAATCCACATATCCATGCGCTTTGGATAATTGCTCAGTAAGCTCTCAAACATTGTTCGTGCTCTCTCAATCTCTCCAAACTGGAACTCAAGTTGAGCAAACCGATTGATCAAGTTCACATCTGTAACAACAATAATCATCAAATGTACAAAATTATACTGAGCATGATTACAAAATGGTAAAATACCTATCCCAAAGGAACTAATCTTAAGTAGAAATCTGTGCTTTGGTTGCTTAAGGTCCATTTTTTATTACATAAAAATTGCTTTCCAGATTACAAAAGGCAAATATTCCCAGGATATGAAAAACACCACTAGAATGACAAAATTTGCAACACAGGAACATCAACAATGCTTAAAATGGGCAACTGCTTAATGTCTCACTATTCACAGCTAGTTTAAAATAATTTGAATATGATACTTACGATGACTTTTATCAAGGGAAAGTAATGCACGGTCCATGTACTTTCGCCCTTCTTCTAACATGTTGTTCTTGAAGAAAAATATACCTGCCTTTATCCAAACATCGAAAGTTTGGCTAAATTTTTGGTCACTTTGTAATAGGTATCTTCTGCTTCCTGCAAATTTCAAACCAGAATTACTAATGATAGTTTAAAAGGTGAAGTGTTCAGCAGAAATAGTTAAGAGCATAACATTCATTCCAATCTCATAAACCTTACCGCCTGACACTTCCTGCAAGCACGATATTACTAGTTCATCTGTTTAAGTATAGAGGGATGAATAAATTTGTTTGTATTTAGAATTTCCCAACGTTTTGAGAGAGAGAGAGAGAGAGAGAGAGAGAGAGAGAGAGAGAGAGAGAGAGAGAGAGAGAGAGAGAGAGAGAGAGAGAAATTGTCGTTGTGAGAGTGTAATTGTCGATTGTGAGTGGTCGTTGTTGTTGACGGGCGCTGTCTGTGTGTCGGTCGGGAGTTTTTCGGTTTTGGGGAGTCTTGGGCAGTTGAGGTCAAACCTGAAAGTGGACGGGGGAGTTCGTCTGTTTTTTTTGTATTAGCATTAATGGTTCATGTGTGTCTTCTTTTTTTGTTTGTTCGTTGTTGGTGGAGGGTCGGTTTAAGTTTTGTTTTGTGGTTGTGTGCTGTGATTGGCGCATCGTGGACCTTTGGTCCGTCTCCAGCAACCGAGGATCAGGGGGTGAGTGTTGTGTATTGGTTTGTTTGTAGGTTGAAATTCCGCCACATAATATTTGGCGCCTGAACGTGGGGCAGCTGGTGTTGCAGCTGCAATTGAGATTAGTGGCTAGTAGTGTGACTGGAGGGAATGGAAGAGGAACTGGTGAGGTTGAGAGAGGAGTTGTGGCTCGCAAGAGAGGAGAATGGAAGGCTGAGGGGTGAGAATGAGGAGTTGAGGAGTCAGTTGGAGGAGATGGGGAATGCTAAGGAGTGCAAAAGAAGAAATGAAAGGGGGGTGATGAAAGAGTCAGAAGAGAGAATGGAAGACAGGATGGTAGAGAGGATGGATAAAAAGTTGGAGGGAATGATGAAAAGTGTGGAAGAAATGGTGAAAGGTATGTTCAAGGGGGTTTTTGGAGAAGGGGCTGTTGAGGCAGGTCCTCTGAACGTGTGAAGGGGCAAGAGAGAAAGAAAAGGAGGAAGAAGTGAATGGAAGCGTGAGTGATGAAAGTGATGTGGAAATAGGAAGTAAGAAACGAGAGAATGAGAGGCAGGGTAAGGAAAAGGGGGAATGAAAAGCAAGGGAAGGAACAGAGGGAAAGTAAGGATAAGTCAGGGGAAGAAAAGGGAAAAGGAAAGGAAACTGGTAAGAAGGGCAAGGCAAGGAAGTGGGAAAGGCAGGAAAGAAGGGAGAGGGTGAAGATACTAGTGATAGTGAGGTGGATGGAGGTGAATGGATAAAAGTGGATAAAAAGAGGAAGAAGAAGAGTGTAATGAGTAAGATGAATGTAAGTGCGGAAGTGGACTTTGTATTCGGAAGAGGGTATGAAAGGACAGAGTGAAAGTGAGAAAGAAGTGAGAAAGGCTATGTATGTGAGGGAGGTACCCGTGTTTTTTTTTTTTTTTTTTTTTTTTTTTACGTTAGTTTAACCAGACCACTGATGTGAAAGGTATGATGAGTATGGAAGGAGGGATGCATGATTTCTTTCAGGAGTATGAAAGGTTTTGTCAGGATAAGTATGGGAAGAGTAAGAGAGTGTGGGCAATGAGGGTTTGGAGAATATTTGACTGGGTTTTGCTTGATATGTATATGGTTATTAGGAGTGTGGGAGATGTTGAGTATGACAAGGTGAAAGCTAGACTAGTTGAGCAAGCGAGGCGTATGAAAGCGAAAGTGTTAAGTATAAGAGGAAGAATGAATTTGATGAGGCAAGAATGAAAGCTGGGGAAACCTTTGTCACTGTATGCTTGTAGGCTGGAGATGTTGGCAAGGAAGAAGTTTGGGGATGATGGGATAGATGAATGTAAGGAGTTAGTACGGAAGTTGTTAGGACAGTGCCAGATGGAGTTAGAGAATTTGTGAACTTGAAGCTGAAGGAGAAGAAAAGATGGACGAATGAAAGGTTGACTTGGGGAGAAATTTTTGAAATTGTAGAAGATTATGAGCTTGACAGGGTTATAAAAGAGAGCAGAAGTGTGAGTGTAAGGGCTGGGGTAGATGAGAGAGTGCCAGAGTTTGGAAGCTTTAGGATGCAGTGTTGAGGGGCCCAATGAAATGGCCGATAGTGTAATAGATAGGAGTGTAAGAGCAAGTAATGTGGAGGTGCCAGTGAGGATGAATGGTGGGTTTGTAAGGGAACAACGGGTTGGACGGGTTAGGGATAGTAGTGTACAAAGGGGAAGGTCGGGTGAGTGGAAGTCGAGCGAAGTGTTTTAGATGTGGAAAGGAAGGACATACAAAGAATGAGTGTAGGTGGGCTTTAGGAGCGTGTTTGGTGTGGGCAGTCGGGACATTTGGTAAGAGAGTGTACAAAAGATAGGGGTTAAATGCTACAGGTGCGGACAAGTGGTCATATTGCTAATGGTTGTAGGGGTACCCGAGTGAATATAATATGTGGCAACTGTGGTAAGAATGGGCATTATGCAGAATGTGTTCAGAACCGAGAGCTTAAGTGTGTCGAATGTGGAATGGAAGGGCATGTATCAAGTGTATGTAGACGAAAGAGGGTGACTGTGACAGAATTGGAAACAGAGTGTGAAGGGGGTTCAAATGGGTGGATCCTCCAGGATGCAAGCGGTGCGTGTGATGCATGTACGTGAGGGGTTGTTGCATGAGGATCAGCAATTTGTTTTGATAGAGTATGGTAGGAAACGTAAGGAAGGGAAGAACGTAAGTGAAAGGAGGATCGTAAAGTTGTGTGATAGGGTGTGAGTGCCAAAGTGAAAATGAGTGATAAAGTTTTTGTAATACAGATGAATGGGATGGTATGAATAGAACGTATAGCATATGCGGGTTTGATATAACTGAGTTGACTGAACGTGTAGGGGGTGAGTGAACGTTGGAGGTGAGCGAAAGTGTAAGAGTAAGAGAGCGTAGCAGTGATAGACGAGTGATTGAAAGCATGAATGAATCGCTGCAAGAATTGGAAAGGTCAATGAGCGAATGGATGGGTTAGTTGAAGAATTGGGGGAGGTATTTGGGAACGAGTTAGAGGGTATAGATGAGATTGTGGATGAAATTGAGTGGTAATAGTGAAGAAGATAGCGTGAATCTGAGAGAGAATGGAGGAGAAGATGAATTTGAATGTTGCAGAAGAGAGAATGATTGCGTGCTCGCGAACGCGATCTAGAGGACCTGCTAGTGAGTATCTGTGGGTGTTGGCGAAGGCGATTTGAATGCAGTGTGAAAGGTGTTGGTTGGGAAATGCTAAAAAGGGGGGGAGAATTATAGAGGGATGAATAAATTTGTTTGTATTTAGCATTTCCCAAACGTTTTGTGTGAGAGAGAGAGAGAGAGAGAGAGCGAGTGTAATTGTCGTTGTGGAGTGGTTGGTTGTTGGAGTTCGTTTACGGCGCTGTCTGTCTGTCTGTCGGGAGTTTTTCGGTTTTGGGGAAGTCTTGGGCAGTTGAGGTCAAACCTTGAAAGTGGACGGGGAGTTCGTCTGTTTTTTTTGTATTAACATTAATGCTTCGTGTGTCTCTTCTTTTTTTGTTTGTTCGTTGTTAGTGGAGGGTCGGTTTAAGTTTTTGTTTTGTGGTTGTGTGCTGTGATTGGCGACCGTGGACCTTTGGTCCGTCTCCAGCAACCGAGGATCAGGGTGAGCGTTGTGTGTTGGTTTGTTTGTGGGTTGAAATTCCGCCACATAAGGACCCCTTATGACCATTCCTATCTGTGAGGAATGCAATACTGACAATAAATATCAAGTTTTGGAAACAAATCTGAAAAATATTTCATCAGAAATGTTCAACAGAAATAGTTATGAGCATAACATTCATCCCAATCCCATAAACCTCTGCTTGACACTTCCTGAGAGCACAATACTACTGGTTCATCTGTGGGGGAATGTAACACTGACAAGTAGTTTCTACAGGAATAAAAACCCTCGGTCTGTACGTGTGGAAATACCTTCAGTGCAGCTGGAAACCGGCCATTCAATGCTAACAAGCTTGTTAATTGCCGGCAGTAGGGTGGGAAGTCCCACCTTTCTGTCCGGCAATACATTCACTTACCTTCTGGCTGCCTTACAAACAACATGCATCTCATTCTCCTCTGCCCACCGGCTGGTTTTTCTTTACTCACCTTCATTGCGATCCTCTTTTTTTTCTTTTTTGATCGCCTTTGTGTGATATTTGTGATTACTGTGATCTCTTATTGTGTTTGATATGCAAACCCAAGAGTCATCACAGCCTAAGGAGGGGAAGCCTCGTGCCATGAGGCATTGCCCAAGCACAGGGAATATTCCCTGCAGTTGCTTCCTCTCCCCCCTTGAGATTGATCCACACTCATTGTGAACACAGGGCCATCACCATGAGTGCAACCAAAGAAGCCCTTGTGTTGAGTGTCATGGTTGGCCTTTGGAGCAATGGGTGCAGTTCACTCGGAAGAAATACAAAAGGTAGGATTTCCACGTGTCGTCGGAGGGTCACACGTCCCCAGTGATGCCGAAGGTTGCCAATCTGTCTAGCTCCTTCCTCCCTTCAGTGAAACTGCCTCTCATTGGTACTCTCCTCAGGGGGAGATTACTCTCATGCGATCTCCTAGTGCTCTGTCAATAATGAGTCCGTGTGTGTGTGTGTGTGTGTGTGTGTGTGTGTGTGTGTGTGTGTGTGTGTGTGTGGGGGGGAATCCCTTCAGAACAAAGGGGAGACAGCCCCAACTAACCTGACTCTTTCAGGTTTGGGGAGATCCAGAGGACGCCAGTGGAACTTGGGGAGCTATGGCCCTCTGTAGGTCTCTCCAGGAGCCTCCAGTACAGGGGTTGATCTCTCACCTCAGTGCCTCCGTGACAACTATTACTGCTGCTTCTGTAACCATGACTGGCCACAGTTACAATGTCATCTGGGACCACAATATCATGCATAGTACTACCATGACCCCGTCAACCTCCATATTCCCTCCAACACCCTCCTTCTTGGGGGATGTCCTCCCTCAAGCCTAAGTGGAGAAGTATCAACACGACAGCAAGGAGAGTTGAAGAAGAGACCTCGCTGATCGTCTTCATTGTGGTCTTCTTCGTTGTGTGCCAGCACCTCCTCCCCTTCTTTCAAAGGTCCTGTTATGCGGACAGACTGGAAGAAGAAGGTCGCTTCTCCCTACAGTAAGAACGCCCTTAAGCCTTCGCACAGTCAGCCTTCTTCTGTGGAAAAGCACTGGGATCTCTCGATTGCTCTCCCATGTCTATGGCCACAAGAACCATGGCGCAGGGCTCTCTGGATCCCCATGATGAGGGAGAGACAGGTGCATGGGTCTCCATGGACACCCATGTCACCAATACCAGTCCCCGAAAGTCACCTCCCAGGACTGGTAAAAAAAACCTTCCACTGCTGCAAGGGGCTCCACGGATCCCCATGTAATGGCAGCAACCGTTGCATGGAGCTCCATGGACCCTGTGATAGGGGTACTACACGTACGCTGATCTCCACGGACACCCGCATCACTGAAGGTGCACAGATTTCTACGGAAGTCTTCTTCATGTAGTGGTAACGGTTCTCCTACTGCTACATGGGGTCCCACAGACTTACATGACACCGGTGAGTGCTCACAGTCGTGGTGCGGCCCAGCAAGAGAGAGTGAGCCCACAGCATGCATGCGCTGCCTCACCCCCCCTGCATATTTCTGCACAGGAACAGAGCCGCGGTCCCAAAAAGGTGAAGCTGACTCCTGGGTCTGCTCACCTGGGAAGGCTACGAGGAGGTCCCGCGCCTAGTCTTCTTTGCTTGTAGAGGCCATGGTCTTGAAGAAGACTGTAGCATGTCTTTGAAATAGCCTCTGTTCACATTCGTGTGAACGGGACAGCCCTGTGCATGCTCGCGTGAGTGGGTCTGCTCTCCCCGGGACAGGCCCCTATGAATGTTCATGTGAACAGGTCTGCTATCCCCAGGGCAGCCCTTATGCACATTGCGTGAATGGGTCCACTCTCCCAGACCCATGCAGTCGCTCGTTACTGTGGTTTGATGACCGCCATGGCCTTCCTCTCCTGTCAGGGCTTTGGCCTCTGGCAGGTCCATAAAGAGTGCTAGGCCCTCTCACCTGTCCCCTCAACCTCCTGGGGTTATACTGGGAGCTGCAAGTTGACAGGACTATGGTTTGTGGTTGGAATGCATCTTCCCAACTAAGCCCTACCACGAGAGCTTATGTCCCTGGTTCGGTCGTAGGATTGGAACAGTTGTATGCTCGAGTGGTGGACAGGTGATATGGGGATTCTGATGAGGGTCTCTCTCCTGCCGAGAGAGTAGCCTGGGAGGACCGTCACCTGAAGGGCTCGAGGGTCCTTTTCCCCAGGAAATGGACGCCCCCAAACTACAAGGGACCTATGTTGAGATCATGAAACTGATTTGTCAGTATAACTATCTCTTGTAAGAGACCACGGCCACTCCCATGGATCGTCCTTCTGCCCTCGAAGCTTTCTGGGGACCACATAAGAAACCCAAAGCTTTGTTGGGCCTACCATGATCTGACCTTGCTAAAGGGGTTCTAGACCATCTGAGTTCTCTTGTCTCTGAGCAGAACTCACTTTGTTGTAGCCATTCGTCCAAGATACTTCCTCCTCCTCTCCCTTGTCAAAAGCATTTCTATGAGACTCGGAGTTACCACTGCTGACCAAACAGGTTGACCCAGACCTGGTTCATCTAGGCCTGGGTCTGTTGCTGGACTAGCTCCATGTGAAGGAGTCAGCGGCACTGGAATCTACTGCCATGGAAGCATTCCAGGCAGTCTCTGGTTGGATCCATGGACACTGTAACGTGTCCAAGATTGCTTCCTCATCTACTATGGGTAGGAGAGACCCTGAGGAGGAAGCTACATTCAAGAGGCTGGTGCTATCTGGAGGTATAGCTATTTCCTAACCTACCCCACCAGACAGCAAACCTGTGGGTAAATTTGGTTTTGAAGAAGAGGGCAGCAGTCCTGACTCGGATTTCAAAGTTCGTCGATCCTGAGTTGGCTTTGGCCGAGAGGAATGGACTGTTGCTGGGTTCCACTTCTCTCTTCCCTAGAGAGCAAGTGGATGCCACGGTGGGCAGACGGACAGGTAATAAAAATGACCGTCCTGTTCACTAGGCAGTGGCAAAGACCTCTGGGTCTTCGCATGCCACTGCAGCTCAACCTTCGGGTCAGGCTGGCACTTCCTCTATGGGTCCTAAGAAGTTCAGATTTTGATAGGGGACTCCATGGCGCTGATGAGCAACAATACCATGGTAGTGGCATACATCAACAAGCAGGGGGGACTGGTATCCCTTCAGCTTCACGAGTTGACGATGCGGGTGCATAAGTGGGCAGCAGCGCACCCAGTGGAGTTGTCAGCCAGATACATTACACGCAAACGGACAAACTCAGTTGCCAGGGTCAGGTGATAGGAACAGAGTGGTCCTTACAACCAGACATTGCAGAAAGGTTGTTCGACCTTTGGGGATGACCAATGATAGACCTGTTTGCAACCCAATGGGCAGCAGCAGAAGATACCTTTCAGCATCCTTGGGACAATCTTGAAGTACATGCTTTTCCTCCACTCTGTCTGATTCATCTGGTGATCAACAGGATAATGATCATCCCAAATCTCAGGATGGCCCTGGTGGCTCCCAAGTGGCCACATGCCTGATGGTACCCAGACCTGCTGGCTCCGCTATCCAAGGCACCGAGATAGATTCTTCCCTGGCACAACCTCCCTTGCCAGCTGCACATTGAGAGATTCCATCAGTCCATAGGGTCCTTATCTCTTCATAGCTGGAGACTATCCAGCATCACTTGCGAGCTAGAGGTTTTTCTCGTTGAGTAGTGACAGAGATGTCTGGATACCTTCACAAGTCCTCTGCGGCTGTGTACCAGGGGAAATGGGCCGTCTTCTGTGGTTGGTGTTGTAGATGGGTTATCTCTCAGGTTGGAGCTACAATTCAGCAGGTAGAGGACTCTTGTCTTCCTTCGAGAGAAACTTCTCTCCGTCTTAGCTGTTAAGGGCTACAGGGCCACTCTGGGCCTAGTCCTGCGCTTGAAAGGCATCAATCTCTCCTCATCGTGGGAGATCTCTATGCTGATGAGAAGCTACAAAACGTCTTGCCCTCCCAGGGAACTCAGGCCCGCCGAGTGGGATGTGACTCTTGTTCTTTGGAGCCTGACTCATGCACCATACGAGCCCTTACAAGTCGTCAGAAGGGGATCTGACCTTCAAGACTGTCTTCTTGCTTGCCCTGGCATCGGTGAAGAGAGTAGGCAAACTACATGGCCTTTCTTTTGACATTAAGCACTCAAGGGGATTGGGATCTGTCATGCTCAAATTTGTCCCAGAATTCGTAGCAAAGACTTGGAATCAATTGGTCCCTAACGCTAGGTTTGAGTCCTTCTCGATCCCCTCCCTAGAGGACTTTGTTGGTAATGAACCAGACGAGATGCTACTGTGTCCAGTTAGAGTGCTGCAGTACTACCTTAAGAGGACTCGACAGCTCAGGCCTGGGTGTCGACTCTTCGTTTATACTGGCTTGACCCACAAAGAGGTGTCCAAGAACACCATTTCTTTCTGGCTTCATGAGATGATCAAACAGGTATACTCTACATCTGACGAAGTGGACGACAGTATGTTCCAAGCCAGAGCTCACAAAGTCGAGGGCATTGGTCCATCCCTTGCATTCAGGAAGAACCTGTCGGTTCATCAAGTACTGAAAGCAGGAGTGTGGTTGTGACAGGCCACCACATTCACCTCCTTCTACCTATGGGACATTGCCCATAGGTCCTTGGCCACTTTTTTTCCTTGGGCCTTGTGGTGGCTGCTCAACAAGCTGTGTAGCTCATCCAGTTCCCCTAGCAGGACAGGTAGAATCTTGCCTTCTATGTACGGTTACTTAACGAGAGTGTGAGTGTGTGACTGGCCTCTTCCCTATCTCTTTTATACCCCTCCTCTTCTTGCAGGCAGAGGATCGGTTGGTGAACCGTCACGCGCTGGAACGGGCTTAGATGCAGGTGAGTTACATTTCCAAGCATCCTTTCTATTATCTAATGTACTGTAGATTGACAGAGCAAGTTCTACCTCTCTCTAGCAAGGGGAGAGAGGGGCTGACAATAAAAGCAAACCTGTTGGTTATGTTTAGCTTTACTGTCTCCTACATTAAGGTTCATCCAGACCTTTTTCGAATTAATGATGCTTCTCAAACTCATTAATTCAAAAGTCCCAGAAGTCTGGCAGTTGAACACTCATATGTTCAAGAAGTCAGAGGCATGGGACTCCTTCCTTTGCTCTACACGACCAGGAAAAGAGGCCCAGGTGAGGCGAACCACCAGTTGGTTCAGAAGGTTACTCAGAATCCTCCCACCAAAAAGTAAGTCTTTCACATGTAAAGACTGAGGGTTTGTATTCGTGTAGGAACAAATGACAAATTTTAAAGTAATTTGTATTCTTCCTAACATACAAACCTGAGGTCTTTACATCTACTGCCCACCTCAAGCCATCCCTCATTCTCATACCTGGGCCCGACTCCCCACCCTACCACCGGTACTTAACCACCTAACAGCCTTGTCAGAACTGAATGGTCGGCTTCCAGCTGCACTGAAGGTATTTCCACATGTGAAGCCCTCAGGTTTGTAAGCTAGGAAAAATACAAATTACTTTAAAATTTGTTATTTTTGAGAACAAGGAATTGAAAATACTTTGTCAGGTTCTCCATCATTTTCACTTAATTATAATAATTTTAACAAGCTAATTCAATAAAAAAATTAAAATTTTATCATTAATAAAGACAAATCTTATGGGCCAATCCTTTAAGAGCTAAATATAAGAATTTTCATAATAAAATTATCTGGATACTTACCTACTGTTTTATATATATACCTTATATCTCCTTGCCTATCACCACAGAGATATAAGCTATTTTTAACAGTATGTAAGGTTCATCCCAAATAACATTAAATCTGGTGTGGTTCCACTGCTTAATTAGTGCACTGCATATTTACTCAATCCTTCAACCAATGATATTTGATGGCATAAGCTCAAGTAGCTTACAATGGGTTTTGGACATTGTAAGGATTTCATATATTTTGTGTGCATATGCATACCAAATAGATAACAATTTTGTTATATTTCTTTCACAAGCCTGAACCCCACACACACACACAAAAATTCGGGTGGAATGTTTATCAGATTTTTAATGAGGCTATACTAAAATGCAGTACAAATCAGAAACTACTTGCTCAGTATAAAATCAGCATGTAGCTGCATTCATTACAGTTTATTAGCCTACACGCCAGTTCTGGGGTGTACTCTACCAGAGTCTTGAGTCTTTGTTACCTAACAGATTTCACTACTTATTGGAAGACCAGACCCATGAACTGTCCATTAAATTGGGGTACAAGTGTACAGAATTTATAAAGCCTACTTTCATGGAATTTCAAAAAATTTATTTAGTGTATCTCGCATGCCTTCACTTGGAAACTTAATAAATTAAATACATTCCACAAAGAGAAGCAACTATTAGATATTACAATAAAAAATAATAGTTTGTCAGTCAAATCCTGTAACTTACATTTACTCATGTCACCACAATTACCACCTATAAATAAACCACAGCCCTATTCTGTTCTAGATTACACCCAAACTTACAATGACGCGCATTACAATAATTATTCCATACAGTACTCTCACCTACCTTGATTTTATTGTTTTCTGCATAAACCATTGCCATAGCTATGTAGATTTTAAGTGGGTCATTAGTGGCCAAGGCTTCACCAAAGACTTTACTGAGGGATTCTTCAGTCCCATATAAAACTTCTAATCTGAGAATTACAGTCCAAATATTAATGCGTTCCTCAAATTCCTGGACATCAACTACTTGTAATGCTCGCTGGGCAATAGACCTGGCATGATCTACTTCTGCATTCTGTAAATAAAATTAATATGCCGATTTGATAGGAGTTTTTCCACTTATGGTACCAGAACAGTAATGTCTTAAAAATTAAAAAAATTATAACCTCAAGAACAATTTTTTATCTGAAAAGCCAAGGCACTGCCACAACAATGTGACTACAATCTGTTCTCCAAGCAAGTTGACATTTCCTAAATTTTTATCAAACATATAACATTACATCGTGGGTAACAAGTAAAAGTAAAGTTTTCTAAAAATAAATGATGCCTACAAAAATTTAACTTTTATACTTTATTATTTTTGCATCAATAAAATGCCTTAATATAATTTATTTTTATTAAAAGTTTATTAGATTAATTTTTCATGAAAATAAAACAGCAGCTACAGCTAGCTTCAAGTACAGTAGGCTAGTTCCTAGTTGGGTGTTATGCTCGAATAGAGGCATATAATTCAAGGTTAGTGTAATTTAAGAACTACTAATTGTATATGTGCCAGTTCCATGCCATGGCTTGCATTCTGGCATACAATAAGTTTTACTTTCATTTCCAAATTCATATTCAATGTTTTTTTTAGGGAAAATGCATCAAAATAAAAACATGGGATCAAAATAAGACCTAATCACTGGGCTTGTGGCAACCTCCTTTTTCAACAAAGGTTACAAGCTCTAATAATAATAATAATAATAATAATAATAATAATAATAATAATAAGAAGTATCAAGACCTGAAAATAGAAATAAAAAGGATATGGATATGCCAGACGAAATTGTACCCATAATCATAAGAACACTAAGCACGATCCCAAGATCCCCGTAAAGGAATCTGGAAAAATTAGATGCCAAAGTAGCTCAAGATTCATAAAGAAGAGTGTGCTACTAGAAACAGCGCACATAGTGAGAAAAGTGATGGACTCCTACGGAGGCAGGATGCAACCCGGAATACCACAATACAAAAACCATCCAGTCGAATAGGATGACGGTGATAGACCAAAAGAACAAAAAATAAATAAAAAAAAAAAAAAAATAATAATAATAATAATAATAATAATAATAATAATAATGACTGCATGGGAAGGAGGACTGATAAAAGCAGATGAAGACCCAAAAATATACAGACAGGAGAATGAAAACCAGAACAGGTGAATGGCACAGCAAACCAATGAACAGACAGTAAATGAGCCAGACTAAAGAACTGGCCAGCAATGAAACACGGCAATGGCTACAGAGGGGGGGAACTTAGAAGGAAACAGAAGGAATGCTAACAGAAGCACAGGATCAAGCCCTAAGAACCAGTTAGGTCCAAAGAACAATATATGGAAATAACATCTCACCTATATGCAGGAAGTGCAATATGAAAGACGAGACCATAAACCAAAGAGCAAGTGAATGCCCGGCGCTTGCACAGAGCCAGTACAAAGAGGCATGATTCTGTAGCAAAAGCCATCCGCTGGAGCCTGTGCAAGAAGCACCTGCTAGCTTGCAGTAATAAGTGGTACGGACACCAACCTGAGGGAGTGATAGAAAACGATCAGGCAAAGATCCTCTGGGACTATGGTATCAGAACAGATAAGGGGTTACAGGCCAATGAACCAGACTTGATGCTGATTGACAAAATCAAGAAGAAAGTATCACTCATTGATGTCGCAGTACTATGGGATGCCAGAGTAGATGAGAAAGAAAGAGAAAAAATTGATAAGTATCAGAGAGAGAAAATTGATATGTATCAAGACCTGAAAAAAGAGAAATAAAGACCACTACGATTAATATCCTAGTTTAACCAGACCACTGAGCTGATTAACAACTCTCCTAAGAGGGCTGGCCCAAAGGATTAGATTTATTTTACGTGGCTAAGAACCAATTTGTTACCTAGCAACGGGACCTACACAGCTTATTGTGGAATCCGATCAAACCACATTATAGCGAGAAATGAATTTCTATCACCAGAAATAAATTCGTCTTATTCTTCACTGGCTGGTTAGAGATTCGAACTCGCGGCCAGCACAGTGCTAGCTGAGAACGGAACCCACTCGCCCAACGAAGAACTGAAAAATAGAAATAAGAAGAATATGGGATGTGCCAGTGGAAACTGTACCGACAATCATAGGAACACTAGGCACGATCCCAAGATCCCTGAAAAGGAACCTGGAAATACTAGGCGCTGAAATACCTCCAGAACTCATGCAGAAGAGCGTGCTATTAGAACAGTGCACATGGTGAGAAAAGTGATGGACTCCTAAGGAGGCAGGATGCAACTCGGAACCCTCACTGTAAATACCACCCAGCTGAGTAGGATGACTAAAAAAAAAAATAAAAATAATGTCTGGAATTTTGTCTTGTGAACAGTTCAACAGATACAAGAAAACTGAGACAATTAATCCTTGGGACTCACAGATCTACAGGCGGTCCCGGATTTATTCTGATAAAAAACTACAACCATGAGTTATTTTCTGTTGTATTGTACATGAAATTGGTTCGTTCTTACAACAGTGCAAATTGTCGTAACGAAAAATCGTCACCGTAAAAGCCGGAACATCGTCGAAAATCGTCAAAAATCATAAGAAAACCTTACTTTTAATGCTCTGGGTGCATTGAAAACGATGTAAACTGCATTATTATTGAGTTTTACATCAAAAAACCTTCAAATTATGATTTATTTATTCTGCCATTTTGGGGCCATATTTCTTCCGTCGGATCTTATTCTTCATGGACGTCGTAACCCCGGAACATGCGTCGTAAGCCAGGAAATAATTTCTGATGAATATATTTGAAAAGCGTCGTAACCTCAGAACGTCAAGTAGAAGAGCGGAACAGTCGTAAACCAAGGGGACTGCCTGTATATGTACATACAAAGACCTATAAGCAACCACTTGTCACTGACATGTGGCATTTAACTGACCATGAAAAAGGAATTATTCTGGGTAATGAGTTTGTGGTGAAACAATAATTAAGGAACAATGAACTGAAAAAGAATGTGCACCACATCTGAAGTGACAGGATTAACAATGAAATTCATCCCCAACAATCCTAATTCAACCATCTTAGCAAAAACATCAGCCATCCCCTTTCTGTTCTCTTAGTAACTTGGTTCTATCATAAAAACTATAATTTTGATAGTGTAGTCGCTTGTTTCATCCTAAAGGAGTTACCCTTCCATGGTCTACCAGAGCTCCTTGGTGACCAAACTAATATCAAAGAATTCTCTTTTAGCTGGTCTTGTAGCCAGGTATTGTGTCATAATGATAAACACTATAACAAGTGATGGAGTATGTAATGGACTCAAAGATAAGAGGGCATTTTCCCTTATATTCAGCGAAGCTGAACCCAGTTTTCCATCGTCAAAACCTGCATGAAGAAGAGGTGACTACTGCACATGTGCGTCCGCCACACTGTCTACAAATGGACGGCACAGGACCAGGGAACCATTATCTTTCTTGGTCAAACAGAGTACTGTTTACTGCAAGCCAGTGCTCCGTAAATTTGGCTTTTGATTCTCCGATTTTATTGGCAAGGATCATGGAAACATCTAAAATTGCAAGTTAAGTGCTTAATTTTAAGTTCAGTTAAAGTTTTAGTTTTAAACTTTTGGAATTGGTAATTAATTTTGTGTGAAAGCCTGAAACCAATGTTTCTTGTGAGCACATGCTTGGCGCTTACTCATGATCGCTGATCGCTAATTGTAAAAGCGCAAATTGTTTTGAAGAATTTGTCATTCTAGTTAGATATTTTAACTAAAGAAATATTCAACAATTTATAATTAATTTAAAAAATCCTTTCAGATAACAGTGTCTACAATAGTCTAGGCAGTACACTACATCAGATTCAGTGAGAATAATTTAGATTAGATTAATAGCAGATGTTGTCTGTAGCCTATAACCTAGAATTACTTATCCTTAAGTGTGAACTACATAGCCTGGATTAGATAGTACAGGCAGTCCCATGTTAATGGTGGGGTTCCGTTCCCGGCAGAGTGCCACTACCCAAAAAATCAGCGATATCAGCATTAATGACCTGCTTAACCCTTTAAGGGACGGGGGCTAAACATATATCAAACACCCCAGACCAGGCAAACTTTAAGGTGGCCAATTTAAGAAAAAGAACACATCAATGGAAAGAGGAAGATATGCAAATGTAAATGGTGTAAGAAAAAGCTCCAAACATGTTTCCCTGCCTTCCACGGGAAGTTCAAAGTGACTATTCACAACCCTGTGTGGGGCCTCTTTTACAAAACCTGAGGGGGTATTTAGAAAAAGAATGGGGCTTGAAACTTGTAGCTTGACCCTTGACCAGAATTTTTTTTCTCTGTGGACTGTTGCAATTAAAATTTGAGAGCTTAAGCCTTTCGTTACCTGTCAATTTCTTTGCAAAGCTCATTGAGGACAAAACAAGAGACTACACTATCAAAAACGGGCTTTGACGTACAAAAAACCTATTTTTGGCAGTCGCTGTTGAGCCCTTAAACCCTCCCACTTCCCTGTTGAAAAGGCATGTGATTTGGGTAAGGGACCATCCTGCACTGACCAACAGAGAGTAATGGTTCCCTGGTCCTGTGCCAGTCCGTTTGTAAACAATATAGTGGACGTGCATGCACGGTAGTCAGTTCTTCTTGCAGGTTTTGATTTTAGAAAACTGGGTTCAACTTTGCTGAAGATAAGGGAAAATGTTCTCTTATCATCGAGTCCATTACATACTCCATCACATGTTACATTTTTTATCATTATGATACAATACCCAGCTATAAGACCAGCTAAAAGAGAATTCTTTGATATTAGTTTGGTCACCAAGGAGCTCTGGTAGACCATGGAAGGTAACTCCTTGAGGACTCAACAGCGACTACCAAAAATAGGTTTTTCCTATGTCAAAACCTATTTTTTTACCATGTATAGCAGTACAACAAATGCTCTGTACAATGAAAAAGAACAAATTTTATCTCTAAAAGAAAAAATGTATTCATAACTATGATGCTCTGTAAAAATATATGGGATCCTTCATAATAAATGCACAAATACTATTCAGAAACATCCTTACCTCAAGATGGAAACTGATGAACTGAATCCATATGGCAGATGAGTTGGGACTCTCCTGAAGGAGTTCTTCATAATCTAGGGCTGATTGGGTAACCTTTCCTTTTCTAACCTTGCAGATTCTAATTCAAAAAGTCTCTTCTCTTCTTCTTTAGCCAGGAGCTCCTGTTCAGCCCTTGTAAGTCTTTTCTGTTTCTTCTTCTGTAAGAGATGCAATGAAATTACCTTCCAAACATCATCTCTTGTATAACAAAATTTTTATTCACTATGTTTTAATACTCACTGTTTGTTAAATAATTCTGAAGTAATCACCACTGGTAATTTTTCCACAATTTTTCAGCAAATAGCAATTACAACCACTACTGTCCCATAATTGCTGAATATCTCAAATGATGTCTTTCATACCAGAGACCATAAGTAACTTACCTTCAATTCATTTTTTCCTCGTCTTCACTATCACTTGAACTAGCACCTTTCTTTTCTTCAATCTCAGGTACATTCCAAACAAAAAACCAGTGCTGCTTCAAACATGGCTTCCCTACTCAAGAAAGCTTCAGGTATGTCATCAGTATCCATATTTTCATCCACCCCACTATCATCGCTACCCTTATCACACAGTCCCTTCTTTATGGAAGTATTGTCTTTAACAGAATCACCCACACTACCTGTCTTTTTTTTCTTACTGCCTTTCTTCACCAAAGCTGTATTCTCTCCCCTGCTTTCTTCACCAGTAGACGTTTTCTCGTGTATCTTCTTTTTTACATCCATTTTTACTTCACTCCCAAGTTTTCCCTGTTCAGTACATGACATAATTTTCTTTATCTTTTCCAAAGCACTTTTCTTGTCAACCTCTTCTATGCTACTGTATTCTTTGCAAATATCATCCGGAACTTGTAACTGAAAACTTGGGAGACTAGGCAAACTGGAAAATACTTCAGTTTGTTCTGCACTTTGGTTGCACAGAGCACCAGCTTATGTTCAACATGCTGCACAACTACCCTGATGCTCTGACCAATTGTCACATTCTTCTTTGGAGGTAAATAAGCAATTAAACCTTTACGGCCAGACTTCAGTCTCACTATGATACAGTCTTTCTGAGTAAGTAAAACTTCACCACTAACTTCCTGACCAACTTTAACATTAGAAAATTCATGAACACACAACTGATCAACCAAATCACGTTTTGCTGTAAGTACAGCACACTTTTCCTTCATATGCACATACAAAACACAAGCTGGCACTCTGATTCCTTTCCCATAATACTGCCCAGGTTGCAAATGTTCATTCAACACTACTCCATAAATACCATAGTCATCATTCTTCACCAGCAGGCCATGGGAAGTAACATGTATAACATCAACTTCTAACTTGTTTCCAACTTCAGTTTCTGCAAATTCTTTGCTTACTAAACCTTTCTTAAAAATATTTTTCTGCAGAATTTTTTGGTACATGAGATACTTATACAAAGACTGAAGTTGATAACGTTTATTTTTCTTTTGACGCATATTTACTATGGAAAAGATTGGTTTCTTTTCATCATCAAATCCCTTGCATTTCAGTTTAATACTATCTCCAACAGTGTAATTTAAATCTTTTCCTTCCTCTGCTTTACTCTCTGGTCTTGTTGCATTCCTCAAAAGTTCTGAATTTATAAATACAGTCTGACCACTCTTACCAACAGCGAGTGAAATATTGATGCCAGAGGGCAAAATCTCAGATACAACGCCTAGGTACACACAAGATTTCTTTAGAGCTTCCAAAGCATGAGATTTAGATTTCCAAATCCACTCATAAACACTGTTTTTGTAGACAAGCACGTTTTATCATATTTACTAAATACAACTGCATTGTGAATCTTATCTCCAGAAGACAGAACTGACTTGATTATTTTGCATTTACTTTTCTCATCTGAGAGATGATACACTGGTATTTCTGCTTTTATATTCCCAGGTTTTATTCTAACTTTAATGGTGCTCTTTTCAACTTTTGATACAGAACATCTAACTATTGCACCTACATTCAAGTCTCCTTTAGATTTTTAGCCTTAGTTGTCTGAACATCTGCACTGTTCACTGTCTTCACTTTATTTTCTTTTCTGCCCCTGATTTCACTTCATTCTCCTTTCTGTCCCCTGTCTTCACTTTATTTTCCTTATACAAAAGGAGGCTGAGTGTCATCCTCTTCTCATCTGGTCTGACCGATAAAACTTTGCATTTTACAACATTCCCAATAGAGAATTTTTTAAGGAGGTCAACTCCATGCTCTGTACTTGCTTGTGATTTGGGTACAAATCCTTTAACATCACCAAAAAACTTCACAAGCAATCCCTGAGGCTTGACCTGAACAATGAAGCCTTTAGCAAGAGTGCCCTCAAAGTTTTTATCGTATTCAGTTAAAAGTGTTTCTTTTGAATTTACTAACAGTTTTTTACAAGTCAAAATCAGACGCTTCCTTTCTGGTACAACTTCTAGCACTCTTGCTGTGACAAGGCTTCCTACAGCATACTTCTTCTCAGGGTGTTCCACAGCCATGTCAGTGAGATGCAAAAATGGTATCTCTCCATCTACATTCTTGCCTACACTAACAATGGCCTTATCAGGTTGATAACTTTTGATAGTTGCCTTCAGCACCTGTCCCTCCTTCACGCCATACAAGCCTACAATCTGTCAAAACAAAACATGCCCAAAATTTAGTATTGGCCTACAAGTACAATCAACAATAAAAAACCTTTTTATCTATATATCACCCAGAGCAGTAAAGAGCATTCAGTGGTATCTATTTTCTTTCATTACAAAGTGAAAAGCCCCAAATATATTGATGCCTCTCAAATCCACAATGAAAAATACAATACAATATACCTTGTAGGAAAATTCTAAATATGTCTATCATACTGTAATCAAAATAAACTTACTTGTTCTTCTAACATGGATTTCTGGAGTGAAACTACAAATACTTTATCCATATAATGATAGGATGTGATACGAAGTTCATGTTCAGATCCAATGGGAAAATCAAGGGTATCTTGTTCAATTGATGTATCCTTATCATTCAAATTCTTTCTCAAGCAGAATGCACAGCAATTTCTATCTTGAAAAAGATGCCTTTTCTCTGAATTTCAGTCACTTGGCCTTTCTTTTTATCTCCTATATTCAAGCCATGCAGCAGATCTCCATTTGATCTAAGTACCAGAAAAATAAATTTCATGATGTCAAAAAATTAGCTATAAAAATCTCATTTTAAAAACACATCACTTAACTGTTTTCAACAAATTACAGAATTTGAAAATCTGAATTTCTTTATTGGTAAAATAAATTACTCAGAATATTAAGCTTTCAAGTAAAATCTAAAATTAATAAATTTCAAAAACATTATTATTATTATTATTATTATTCCAAACATGAACCATACTCCTATGGAACAAGCCCACAGGGGCCATTAACCTGAAAATAAAGATATCCTAGAATATGTTAATTTGAAAGAAGTAACAAAAGGTAATAGGAAATACAGAAAGAAGAGAACAATTAAAAAAAAATAAACTGACAGATTATTAAATAACAGGTTTTGAAGTAGGAAAAACTTATTTTTGGTAGTCACTGTTGAGTCCTCAAAGAGTTACCTTCCATGGTCTACCAGAGCTCCATGGTGACCAAACTAATATCAAAGAATTCTCATCTAGTTGGTCTTTTTGGCCAGGTATTGTGTCGTAATGATTAACATTATAACATGTGATGGAGTATATAATGGTCTCAAAGATAAGAGGGCACTTTCCCTTATCTTCAGCAAGGCTGAACCCAGTTTTTCCAACGTCAAAAGAACCTGGAAGAAAAAGAAGTGACTATTGCGCATGCGCATCCCCCCAAATCCCTTACCTTTTTGTCAGGGAAGTGGGAGGGTTTTGAGGACTCAACAGCGACTACCCAGAATAGGTTTTTCCTATGTCAAAACCAGTTTTTTGATAGCGTAGTTGCTTGTTTCGTCCTTAAGTAGCTTTACAAAGAAATTGACAGGTGATGAAAAAAGCTTAAGCTCTAATTTTTTTTTTTTAAACACAACATCCCAAAGGAAATAACATTTCTGGTCTAAAGTCAAGCCACAGATTTCACGTCCCATTCTTTATTCCAAATACTTTTCAGGTTTTGATATCAAGGAACAAGAAACTATACATGAACTTACATTTTAGGATGTAGTTCTACAGTGGCTTACCTAAGCATGCTGGGTTTGGTTGCAGTACTGTCGCCCCTCTCCCAATGATAGTTAGCATACTCACTGTCAATAAGACCCCTGGTTTTATTTTGTATCACCTAGGGGTTAAGACTAACCATGCCACCTACTGATACACAGTATAGTCAGATTTGTTCGAGCATGTGGCAATAATTTAACTGATGACCACCCTGTACGTTTGGAGACTTCTTCAAAAGAGACATTTCTGAAGAAGGCCAACGATGTACTTATTTTCCTAACATCATGTGACCTATGAAAAGAGTCTGGATTTACCTTTTTAATGAGAAACACTACAATCATTCTCAGCCTTTGTAGGGAGAGTGGTTAGTTTGTGCTACGGTGTAGGAAAATAGGACCTTCTGGGATGTTTGCTGTGACTTCTAGTTAAACCTTAAGTGCCTGAACTGGGCATAATGCCTTGCCTGTTAAATTGAATTTTCTTATAAGAATGGATTTCCTTTTTAAAGGATCCATATTCTTGGCCAGGAATGATGGGCCTGGGGACAATAATTGATGGTCAGCTATTTGCGTGATACATTGTCCCCATCTAAGAGACCCCAGTTCACTAATACGAGCTCCTGATGCTAACGCAATGAGGAAGATCACCTTTTGTAGCATGTGCGTTGTTGTTGCATTGGGTCTGCTGAATTGAGGGGTTGATAGAGGTCTAAGCACCTTGTTCAGGGACCAAGTAATTGGAAGCCTTTCAGGGGTGGGCCTTATCAGCAAGAGATTGCAGAAAGATTGCAGAATATTGGAGTCAATCCTGAATCCATAAAGCAAGGGTTCCGTTAGTGCAGCCCTGTATGCCATGACTGTTGTAACCGCAAGGCATTTGTCTTCAAAAGGGTATATAAGAAAAACAAGTGTTTCTATAGAAATCTCAACTGGGCTCTAAGTATGGATATAACCTAACCATATCTTCCATATGGACTGGTATTGTCGGATAGATGGTGTCAGTAACTTTTGCACTAGGTACCTAGCAATGTTGGGTGAGTAATTATCACGACAGATATTTTTTTTAAATCTATATGTAAAGGTCTCGGCTCACAAAGGAGGATGCATAAGAGATTTTCCCTCCTACTGTCTGGGACAGAACAGCAGACGCTAGTGGAACTGATCTTTTTGTCTGTTGTTGAGGTAATAGAAACCAATGCCTGTTTGGCCAATTTGGGGCTATTAAGTAAACTGTTCCTTTGAAGGTTAGGAGTTTCCTCAAAACCTTTGAAATCTGGGACAATAGAGGAAACAGGTATCGTCCTCCCCTTGTTCCAGTCTTTAGGAAGGCATCTCTTGCTGTTGCTTGACTGTCCAGGTTTGGAGACACATATATTAGGAGTTTGTGATTCTAGTATGTGGCAAACAGGTCCACTTCTGGTCGTGGAAGCATGCTGGCTATTGTTTGAAAAGAGTGGTTGTCCAACATCCACTCTGTTGAGGCTGTTGTTTTCCTTGATAGAGAATCTGCTATTACAGTAAGACCCCCTGTGAGGTGAATTGCAGACATGTGCCACTTCCTTGCTGGCGCCATCCAAAGGATGGTTAGCATTACCATATTGAGAGGAGGTGAACGTGATCGCGACCTCTTGATGTAGGATACTGTAGTTATGTTCTCTCTCTTCTGGAGGTTTGAGTTTTTTGAGACAAAAAGACAGCCATCAGCTCCAGGAAATTGATATAAAAATTCCTGAGTAGCTGATCACCTCCCTGCCACCTGACGATCCTCCCAATGCCCTCCCAACCTGTCAACGAGGCATCTGTGTGTTTGTCACTCATACAGACAGAGGAGTCAGTGACCTATTTCGCCAGGGATTCCTTCCAGATCCAAGGCCAAAGTATCTCCCCAACTCTTTTAATCCTTTGATGAGGTCGGTCTCGCATCTTTTTTCTTGCATGCGATAGCCAGAATTTGTTCACACTTTCAGTAGCAATCTATGCATTGGATCTATTACTGATGAGAACTGCAGCAGGCCCATCATACATTCTGACTGCCATCTGGAAACTCTAGGCTTTGCAAGGAACCTTTTGAGGACTTGCCTTATTCTGAGTATAACTGGGGGAGACAACAGGCAGTGAAGAGTATCCCAACACAGTCCCAGCTACTGAAAGTGTCTGCTGGGTGTGAGGAAGGATATTTTCAAATTTATTATAAAACCTTTTGACTGTATGTAGTCTGCTGACCATTGCTCTTAGGTTTTTCAAGCACTCTTTTCTTGTGGACCCCCAGATCTTTTTGTTTGAGTTCTCGAGCGGATACCATTGCTAATTTTGTAAAATATTCTTTAGGCAATGTTTAGCCCAAAGGGCATGACTTTGAATCTTTACGTATCTTTTCCTATCCAGAACCAGAGGAAGGAGCGGAAGGGAACGGCTATGGGGTTGTGCCACTTTGCATCTTTCAGATCTATAGAAACTGTCTGAGTCCCTTTTTGGAATGATTCAATGTACTTAGGCAATGGTAATTATCCAAAACTTTTGGCAAACACTGTGCTTGTTCAATGCTGATTGGTTGAGGATCACTCTTCTTTTGGAGGAATCCTTTCTGAGGTCACTGAAGAGATGTACTTGGTGGCAAATATACACACGTTTCTCTATGGGCCCCATTAATAGGGCCTTTCTGTACATGTAAATAATGCTATCCACCCACATGGAAAACTTCCATTGTCTGTGATGTCATCGAAGCTGACCCCCAACCAATATAATTCCTCTTGGTATCTGCCTCCTTCTATGCCTTCGCCTTTGATAGACATTCCAGGTATTGTTTTTCCTTTTTCCCCCCTCTAAGATGGTTTTTGGACCTTGTGAAAAAAGATGTCCTTGAAGTTGTTGTCATCCCTTTGTAGGGAATTGTCCCTTCTGACCACCTACCTGTTTTTTGAGGAAAAATTTTTTGGGGGTGACTGAAGGCTTACATGATTTTTTATCAGTGAGCCCTTTTTGGGGTTGGGTAAAGGGAAATTTGGGTTCTTTGTTTCCTGAATTCCCCTTTCCCCAGAAGAGCGTACACTGTACAATTCTGTTGGCAGGCATGCTCGTTGAGTTGAGCCACAACAGACTCCTCAAACAGGTCCTTACAGAAGGGGTTAGAATGTAATAATGCAGTGACATTGAAGAGTGATTTGATGGAGCTCTCCAATGCTTCCATTCGCACTTTTATGCGCCATTCTCATAAGACTTTTGGCCTCAACAGCAAAACTTATCCTGGGATCTTCTGGAAGCCTTTAGGTGGCAACTTCCAGCAAGGTGGTAAAGGTTATAATGCTAAGGAGTCAGAGCCTGGCATAAAATTCTGAAGAGGGTGTCCCTTCTGAGAGTCTTCTCATAGGCGTCCTAAACTGCTGAGTAGCTATATCTAAGGGAGCTTTTTCCTTTCAAAAGGGAGTTGCAGCATTGCCCATTCCTTGGTGGAATTTTCCAAAACTGGGATGACTGTGCCAGATGGTTTTAATTCTGCCATTGTCTCTTGTTTTTAGTCACTACCAATTTTGAAAATCTGTCTTCACATGATTAATATTTTTGAAAGTGAAGGGACAGAAGGCTGGGGCTACTTGGTGAGCAACTTGGGCCTTATTCAAAATGGAAGTAGACATCCATTTTTCATTGACCTGGTGTTTTCTCCATGTCTGGTGAAGATGGTGCCAGGTGCCATCCTGTATTAAGGAATGCTGCCATTTGTAAATTCTACATTTACAATTTCGATTATAGTTTTTCTTTCATTAATTACCTACTTGCCATCCGGAGAGAAAGTGTACATTGAGGCATCTCGCCAAGGATTATCAGTACCATCAGGAGTGAGTACTGGAGCTCCTAATATGTTTTGATCTGAAGTTCTGTATTCCGAACTGACCCATTTTTTGTTTCTAGCCGGAATTCTAACATCAGACCTTGTTTGGGCAGCATTTGTAACTACACTCACTTTTCGGTTACAAGATGTAGTACTTTTACACTTTGGTGTGTACATGACTGACTTGCTTTCCTTTTCAGAATCATGCTCCATGTCCCTTATATATTGCCATTCTGTAGCAAGGGCATCTTTGATGGTACTCAATTTCCTTATGGAGCTGACCAAATGCCACAAACTGTGTATCCCTTGTGGGGGAGCTTGCCACAAACTGTGTGTCCCTTTTGGGGGAGCTTGCCACAAACTGTGTGTCCCTTTTGGGGGAGCTTGCGCAATCTAACTGAGGGGGAGCTTGTGCAATCTAACTGAGCTTCAGCAACTGAACTGTAACTGCCTGTTAATCAAGGGGCAGAAGTCCTGGGCAAGTTACTATACCCTTCCAAAAATGTAGACATTTCAGTCTGAGTTAGGTGGATCCCAGTATCCCTTTTGGGGGAAAGATCCTATTCAGCAACGATAGCTGCATGGGGAATAGAATTCCTTCTGGAAGGTTTCTCCCATGACTAGCTAAAATTTGTGTCCCTGAGCCTTCTGGGTTCAGCAGGGCCATTTCGATGGCAATGTCCACTTCATATTTTTAATAAGAATGTCAACTCCATGTAAAGATTCCTCTACTTACTCTGCGGGGTTAACCTGGGAGGTATTGGGGACTGATGTTACTGGGTTTTGGCGCAAACACTGATGTTGTTCAGAGGAATGGTTAAATATCTGCTGCCGGAAAGATATAATTTCCCTCTTCCTCACCCCTACTGAACCCTAGGACCCATTGAGACAGCTTAAAAGGAGCTGTTTCGTCCTTAAAACTTGCTGCCAGGAGCATACTACAAATCTCGCCCACATCTGGCGACCAAGCAAATTTTCCTTGTTTTTTACAAGGACTATGCTCATGGCAAGTGGTATGGGCCATACCCACTGGCAAAAAGTGTACTGAGCAATTTGCTACGGAACACTTAAATTGAGGATCCTGCCTAATGGCGGCCCTGTATTGATATACAGCAAGTTGTTATTAGAAGCTAGTTAGTGTTAATTGTTTTTAAGTGAGGGACACTTCTGTAGTTCCTCATATAGTTTCTATATTACAGGTTAACTTGGTTACAGGTGTGCAGTTGTAATGCATTTAATCAAATATCTATGTTAAACGCTCTAAGGTTTAGGTTAGTTTTCACACCTGTATATGGCTGTATTACTTATACAGTTAGTCCTTTTGCAATGGCCAAGTGAAATTTTTAATTCCAGTTGTCATACCATTCAGACTAACTGCTATGAACTGATTTGTTTAACTAACCCAAACTACTGTTTTATATAGCTTAGGGTAATGATTCTAGTATAATCTACGCTAAGCTAAGAACAGAGGATTTCTTAGAAGGTTCTTGCTTAACCTATTCTAGGCTTATTTACAACTTAAAAGATAATAAACTATACAGAAAATAATTCTCTTATAATCTGGTTTTCTGTTTTATGTGGCCGATACTACCCTTTCATCTGATATTCAGCCGTCGCTGTTGAAGGCTAATACTGTAGTAGGATATTCCTTAAGGGGAGTGCACGCTTACATAGAAATAATGCCCCGATTTTTATGAAATTTTTATATGTTATACATATATATAAGGTGATGTTCCAGAAAAAATTTGAGTGATCGGATGATTATTTTGGATTTTATAAAAAAAATGAAAAAATTAAAAATGATTCACCTCCTTCATTTTTAGAGCTATTGCAATGCCACTTCATACACAGAAAGTATATTATAGTATGAAAAAAATAATGGGAAGAGTTTTTCTACTTTTATTTTTTTTGGATGGGGGCGAGGGGGGATTTCCCCCCCCAAATTTGTATAATTTGATTATCATGGGTTCCTCGTCAACCTAAGAAAAAACCTAGCCCCAAACAAATATTTGTCTTTCTTTCCTCTTTCCTATGGTATATTTAACTTTAAAATTGGCCTAAAAATAAAAATGTAGTTCGCGTTTGAAGTGCAAAAAAGTGAAAACTGAGAAAAACGACCGTAAAGATCAACAAGTAGTTTTTTTTGGCACTCGTGTAAAAACTTATCTTAGAGCATTATTTTGGTTGATTTCTGGCTCCAGGTCACATGCCCCCCTATAAAAAGGGGTATTATTCGCTCAAGGCGAGGGTATCATCAAGTACCACCTGACTCATTGTTGCCTGGTTTGAAACTAAGAAACTAAAAGTTTAGTAGCTACCAGGCTGATACTCTTGACTCATTTTCAGTCTTTTTTTTCACTTGTTTGGTCTTTTTGGTCTTTGGAGTTTGATTTTCATGCCTTTTTGTCTCTCGAATGAAGAACTTCTTCTATACTTTCACTTGTGCCAAACAGATGTGTTAGTAAGTTGAATTTCTCACAGCCGAAGTTGTGTTCAATTTCCTCAATATTTATCTCACTCGATTGATGGTGCTGAGATTTTCCATTGCTAATTCAATTTGCTGGGGCACTAACCGTAAACCTACACGATTGGAACTTCATTAAAATATCAGTATCCCATCTATTGGCAGAGACTTCGACCTGAACTTTACCCCTGCAATTTCCTACCTTGCATCTAATATCCGACACTATTCTATCTAACTGAGATCTAGATATAATGAACTTGTCATCAGATACTCCCTTTTCATCATCCTTTATTCATTTCATCAACTGTGAGTGTATTTTTGAAGGTGAAAGTATGTAGATTGTATTTAGAGTTACTGGATGTAACACAAAAAAATAAAAAGGCAAAAAAACACCGCAAATAGCAAAAAAATTGCTCAGAGTAAAAATTTGCCTGCCATCCACTTTCAACGTTTGGGGGCAACTGTCTCTTAGACCAAGCATTCACCAAGGAACAAGCCATTGTTGTTGCCAGACGTAGGAGATAAGGTGATATAAAAATCAAAATAATTAATAAATTAGGCGAATAAAGGAAAAAATGACATTAGTCATTAGGAGCCAAACGTCAGCCCTACCTCACCATGTGGTGGGCGGAGGCCCAAAACCCCATCAATTTTAATATTTCGAAAAAATGCTTTGGTCACGTGATGACGAAGGTGTTGCTCATGTCTTACGGCCATTTAACCATTTTTTTTAAATTTCAAAAATATTCATCAAAAATCGAAGAGTGCGCTCCCCTTAAAAGGGGGTTCCTACTTAGCCCTTAAACGCCTGTTAGATGTTTTAAACGTCGTCCAAAATTGTCTGTCGAATGCCAGTGGGCGTTGCAAAACGTCGATTGAAAATGCTTTTTTAAATATTCGCGGAAAAATAATTATAGGCCTAGTTTATGGAAGATTTCAAATCCAGCGCCTCGGCGGATGCTGGGAGTTCACGGATCCAGCTGTTGTTTTGTTCTGGCGTCACCCAGACGCCGCATGCGCCGAATTTCCCCATCTTGCATCAGAGAGCATCAGAGTAGCGCCTTGCAGGAGCGATATTTTGACGCAGACGTGTTTTGCTGAACTTTTGCGAGTGTTAGCGAATTCGTGCTGCAACAGAACGTTTGCAGAGATGTCACAAAGGCGTCAGGAGCGTGAAAGGCGCACATTGCCTGTCGGAAGTGAGCGTGTGAGGCGAGTTTTGGACTTGGATGCTGGAGAGGGACCCAGCAACCAGAGTGACCCAGCTTCTCAGCAGCGTGTTGTTCGGCCACGTGTGACCTATGGCGACCAAGGACCACATCCCGTTCCTTTTACGACCCCTAGGAAGCATCGGGGTGTCCTGAGGGGCATCCGAAAACATTTGGGAGGCCTCCAACAGAAGGACATTGATGAGTACTTGTTGGAGCTCGATCGAGAGCAGGTCGAAAGTCCTGATTTCGGTGGTAGTTGGTCATCTAGCGATGACGACATAACGCCTGACGTCAGCGATGACGAATATTTGCCACCAATGTCCATACGGGATCCTCAGCAGGAAAGTGAATTAGAGTTTAGCGGGTTTAGTGCCTACGAGGGAGAAAGTGAGTTGGAGGAGGAAGAGGATGACTCGATTGTGGCTGGTGGGGACGAAACAGAAAGTGATGGGGAAAGTGAAGGAGACGGCCCAGCTGGGAGTGTGAGAGTGCGAAGGCGTGCCCGTGCACGCATTGGCGTCTTGAGCGCAGAAACCCGTAGAAGGCCGACAAGCGTCGCGGCAGCTCAGGTGAAGGCCGTTCATCCGAAAGTGATGAGGGGTGGTCGGAGGACCCCACCCCACCTAACATGCACCCATTCACGGCAGTACCTGGACTGACCGTCCCTGTGCCTCTCACGGCACTGGGGTTCATTCAGCTTTTTCTGACGCGGGAATTGCTTGAATTCCTGGTTGCAGAGACGGTAGATTACGCTCGGCACTGCCGTGAGGAATTGTGGGACGTTGTTGTTGCACCGCTGGCGGGGCTGCAACCTCACGGACATGGCGCACTTTTGGGGCTCCACATATTCTTTGGGATGATGCCTGCTGCTGGCGTCAGGCAATATTGAGGCGGAATTTTTTTTTAAATCGCCTAATGTGGCGGGCATTATGTCCGTGATAGTTTCCTGGCGTTGGACAGGTATTTCAACGCCTTCAACCGAAGGGCTATACCCCCGGAATAACCCGACCGCCTCATCTTAGTCCGCCCAGTGTTGGAGTTCATTCGTGAATGGTGCCAGACTCTCGTGGTTCCTTGAAGAACCTTTCTTTGGATGAGGGTATGATGCCATACAAAAGGCGTCTAAGTATCAAAGTGTACAACCCGAAGAAGCCAAAGAAGTATGGTGTAAAGTTATTTTTTATTATGGAAGCCAACACTGGATACGTCGTGGACTTCTTGGTGTATTCTGGGGTCTTCTCCACGCTACGTGACACTGTCTTGGTCTTGTGAATCGTTTCCGTAACCAGGATACCACCTGTTTATGGATAATTATTATAACTCGGTATCCCTGGCCCAGGAACTGTATGAAGCAGGTGTGCACGTCAGTGGTACCCGCTTGGTTGGTGCGTGGGGCCCTCAATGTCCTCAAGAGGTTTGCTAGCCACCCGCAACATCTTGCAAGAGGAGAGACAGAGTGGCGGCGGAAGGGAGATGTCTTCGTCATCTGTTGGAAGGGGTCCGACTTCGTGCCCATGATTACGATTTGAGTCATGAGCCCATCCAAGAGGAGATCACCCAGCGGAAGAAGACACGCTGGCAGGGCCGAGTTACGTATGAGGAGTTTCGTGTCCAACGCCCTACTGTCATCGGGCACTACAACAGGCACATGGGAGGAGTTGATCTCTTTGATCAACTCATCCAGTATTATCCCTTCGCCAGGAGAACCAGGAGGTGGACACAGAAGCTCCTCAAATACCTCCTTCAGTTGGCCCTCCAGAATGCCTACATCATTTACTGTGGGTATAATTCGGACGCTCGGAGGTTGACCCACATCCAGTTTCTTGAGGTGGCTGGGAATGCCCCTCATCAACTTCGATTCGGAGGAATGGCCTTCCAACGGCCCCCTGCCCGAGCTCCAGCTCTGCCCGAGAGGAAAGGTCAGATGTCGTGAGATACCCGACATCATAATTCCTCATCCTGCCGGGGCGCCGCCTGCTGCCGCCGACCTTGATGATGACGCCGCCCCTGAAGATGCGCTGCCCTGAAGGTGCCGCCGCCCTCTCAATTCCAGTGTCCCGTCGGGTAGCCGACCCTGTGTGTCGGCTGCAGCCAGGAGATCACACACTGGAGCTCATCGAAGGGGGCAGACAGAAACGGTCCCGGGTGTGCCATATGAATGGCAAGAGGAGAGACAGCCGGTACGTGTGTCGCACCTGCAAGGTAACACTTTGCAGGTTGGATGAGTGTAACCACAGGTACCACAATGCGGTTATTTATTGGAGTGCGCCTGCCCGAGCGACACCGGAGGGCGGCCCACCAGCAGTAAGGACGCGCATCTCCCTCCTCCGCTTGTGCCCCGTCATGTCGGGAGGAAAAAAATGCAAGACTCTTCAATGGAGGAGGGAGAAAACAACAAACAGCACGAAGAGTCAGGATTGAGCGAGTATTCTGCATTTTTTTTTTTAGTTTTATATTTACGAGTGAGTATTCTGCATTGAATTTATTTTTAGTTTTATATTTACTTGGTGAGTATTCAGCATTGAATTTATTTTTTTAGTTTTATATTTATTACAAGTTTTTATATATCTGTATTCATTGCTGTTTTGTATAATTTCGTTTTATGCAAAAACAGTTTTTCACAACCATTCCTTTTAGTTATGTTTTTGTAACAAAGTAAAAAACAATATAATTTATATGTGTTTATGTATGAATGTCTGTATATATGTAGTATATATATATATGTAGTATATATATACATATATATATATACATATATATATATATATATATATATATATATATATATATATATATATATATATATATATATATATATAATATATTATTTATTTTTTTTTTTACTTGGGTCTCTTTTGGGTAAGCAAAAATCTCATATTCTGGTGATATTCAATCCTTTCCCTTCATTTTGCAACAAACGGAAAGTCTCTAGCACAATATTTAGATTTTTGGTGAATTTTTGAAAAAAAAAATTTCCTCCGCTCATGCTTGCGGGACTCCGCTGAAAATCCTGTCGTTTCTTGCGTCAGCTTGCCGTAATTTTTTTGCCATTTAATATTATTCGTTACATAAAGTGTTATACATCAAAATGTGCGCAATTTCATGTAGAATACAACAAAAAATAAATCATTCCTTTAGCTCTTCACAGTTTTTTTAATATTTTCGCGAAATCATGATAACTGACAAAATTTTAACATTCGGTCAACTTTCACTCGACCGAAATGATCGAAAAAACGCATCCGTAAGCCATAATTATTACATTCGAGTAACAATCAATCATTTACCTTCATTTTGCAACAAACAGAAAGTCTCTAGCACAATATTTAGATTTTTGGTGAATTTTTGAAAAAAATAATTTCCTCTGCTCCTAAGCTTGAATCAGCTGAAAATCATGTCATTTCTTGCTTCAGCTTGCCATAATTTTTGCCATTTCATATTATTCGTTACATAAAGTGTTATACATCAAAATGTGCGCAATTTCATGTAGAATACAACAAAAAATATATAATTCCTTTAGCTCTTCACAGTTTTTAAATATTTACATCGAAATAACGATAAATGAAAAAAATCATCCTTTGGTCAAATTTGACTCGACCGAAATGATCAAAAACGCATCCGTAAGCCATAATTATTACATTCGAGTAACAATCAATCATTTACCTTCATTCTGCAACAAACGGAAAGTCTCTAGCACAATATTTAGATTTTTGGTGAATTTTTGAAAAAAAAAAAAAAATTTTCCTTTGCTCCGCGCGCGCGGAATCCACTGAAAATCGTGGCATTTCTTGTGTCAGCTTGCCGTAATTTTTTCGCCGTTTCATATTATTCGTTATATAAAGTTATACATCAAAATTTGCGCAATTTCATGTAGAATACAACAAAAAATAAATCATTCCTTTAGCTCTTCACAGTTTTTAAATATTTACATCGAAATAACAATAAATAGAAAAAAATCAACCTTCGGACAACTTTGGCTCGACCGAAATGATCGAAAAACGCATCCGTAAGCCATAATTATTACATTCGAGTAACAATCAATCATTTACCTTCATTCTGCAACAAACGGAAAGTCTCTAGCACAATATTTAGATTTTTGGTGAATTTTTGAAAAAAAATTTTCCTTAAGCTCAGTTGTGTGAATCCGCTGAAAATCCTGGCATTTCTTGTGTTTGCTTACCGTAATTTTTCAGCTGTTTCATATTATTCGTTACATAAAGTGTTATACATCAAAATTTGCGCAATTTCATGTAGAATACAACAAAATATAACTCATTCCTTTAGCACTTCATAGGTTTTTAATATTTTCGCTGAAATAATGATAACTGACAAAATTTTAACGTTCGGTCAACAACCAAAATTATCGAAAACGCATTCGTAGTAAGCCATAATTATTACAAGTAACAATCAATCACTTACCTTCATTTTGCAACAAACGGAAAGTCTCTAGCACAATATTTAGATTTTTGGTGAATTTTGAAAAAATAATTTCCTCCGCTCATGGTGAATGGAATTAGCTGAAAATCGTGGCATTTCTTGCGTCAGCTTGCCGTAATTTTTAAGCCCTTTCATATTATTCGTTACATAAAGTGTTATACATCAAAATGTGCGCAATTTCATGTAGAATACAACAAAAAATAAATCATTCCTTTAGCTCTTCACAGTTTTTAATATTTTCGCCGAAATAACGATAACTGACAAAATTTTAACGTTCGGTCAACTTTGACTCGACCGAAATGATCGAAAAACGCATTCGTAAGCCATAATTATTACATTCGAGTAACAATCAATCACTTACCTTCATTTTGCAACAAACGGAAAGTCTCTAGCACAATATTTAGATTTTTGGTGAATTTTTGAAAAAAATAATTTCCTCCGCTCCGCGCGCGCAGAATCAGCTGAAAATCGTGGCATTTCTTGTGTCAGCTTGCCGTAATTTTTTCGCCTTTTCATATTATTCGTTACATAAAGTGTTATACATCAAAATGTGCGCAATTTCATGTAGAATACAACAAAAAATAAATCATTCCTTTAGCTCTTCACAGTTTTTTAATATTTTCGCCGAAATAACGATAACTGACAAAATTTTAACGTTCTGTCAACTTTGACTCGACCGAAATGATCGAAAAACGCATTCGTAAGCCATAATTATTACATTCGAGTAACAATCAATCACTTACCTTCATTTTGCAACAAACGGAAAGTCTCTAGCACAATATTTAGATTTTTGGTGAATTTTTGAAAAAAATAATTTCCTCCGCTCCACGCGCGCGGACTCCGCTGAAAATCGTGTCATTTCTTGCGTCAGTTTGCCATAATTATTTCGCCGTTTCATATTATTCGTTACATAAAGTGTTATACATCAAAATGTGCGCAATTTTGTGTAGAATACAACAAAAAACAAATCATTCCTTTAGCTCTTCACAGTTTTTTAATATTTACATCTAAATAACGATAAATAGAAAAAATCAACCTTGGTCAACTTTAACTCGATGAAATGGTTCAAAAATGCAATTGTAAGCTAAAAACTTACAGTCTAGTAATATTCAATCAATTTCCTTCATTTTGGCACAATTGGAAAGTCTCTAGCACAATATTTTGATTTTGGTGAATTTTTGAAAAAACTTTTTTTACGTCCAGGCGTTATTTAATTCATGCATCATTTTGTGATAATATTTTCTCTGTGTTGCTTTAATCGTTTTACAATCTGTTATATACCAAAATCATTGCAATTTAGTGTACAATACAACAAAAGAAATTAACTCATTAGCTTTAACCGTTTTTTCCTTACAGCGATTTGTATACAATTATATACGAGTTTTTTTAGCTGTCATATATTCCAATATTTATATATGATAATGATTTTTTTTCATTTCTGATGATTGCATACTAAACTTCAGGCAATGAGAAAAAAGGAGCCAAAAATGAACTCTTAATCTTGAGAACTAAGAGCGCTGTGATTTTTTTAAAAAAACTTTTTCCGCTTTGGCGCTACCTCTCGGAGGCCGCCGGCATACAGGAGACGTTTTTGAAAATAGGGCTTCGGCGTTAAAGGGTTAATATGGTTAGGCTACTGCCTGTTCTACTGTAGGTTTATATCACCTTTAAGGATATAAGCTACATAAGACCCTACTAGCATGTAACCTTACAGATATGCTACTGAGTCGCAAAAAAGAAAAAACTAGGTTATTTTATTGAAGCTAGGATACTGTTTATGTATAATCCTAGGCTTATTTGTTCTTTCTTAACCTAGTACAGTGAAACCCCCGTATTCGCGGGGGATGCATCCCACACCCCCCCGCGAATAGGTCAAGTCTGCGAATGCTTAAAACCCCTCTAAAAACACTTAGAACTGCCCATTTTGATAGCTTAAACCAAGAAAAACCCTGTAAAAATGCTTATACCTGAGTATTTTAATAGTTTTATCACAAAAAGTGCATTTATTCATGAAAATTATTTGAAAATAAAGTAATTAGCGAATATTTCTCAGTGAAAAACACTGCGAATGGGCGAATTTTCCGCGAATGATGGCTAGATATGTTCCACAGAGAAACCTGCGAATGCTTGAGTCCGCGAACCATGAGAACGCGAATACAGGGGGTTTACTGTATAGGGTATTGCCTAATCCAGATTATTACAGATCACTCTTAAATGTATAGGCTAGGCTACATAAAAACAGAAAACTTACTAACATGTAACCTTATAGTTAGTCAACTATTTTTTGTCTAACCCAGGTTGTTGTTTATATCCAATCCATGGCTATTTGGTCTCCTATATAAAACAGTAACTCAATAATGTGTAACCTTATAGCCAGACTATAACTCACTCTAATCTAGGCTACTGCCTAATCTGGATTATCTAATTCACACTTAGGTGTATGGGTTACATGAAACACAATCAGCCTACCTCAGTATGTAGCCTTAAGGCTAGGTTACCATCTCAGCCAGCACAGATTACAATTTCATCTGGCCCTAATTGCTATTTCATCTAGTCCTAGGTTACATGGTCTAAAAATGGGATGTTTCATAAAAAGTTATACTTGATATAAGGTAATGTCTAGGCTAGTCCTGGATTATTTAGCTCATGTTTAACTGCACAGGCTTATATAAAAGGGAAAAAATTTATACCAATATGTAGCCTTATTGTCAGGCTATTGATTTATTTTGCCCAGATATTGTTATTTGATCCTGGGGTCCTCGGTCTAAGCTAGGCCACTTAGGATACGTAATCCAATTAAGGACACAGGCTACAGACAATATCCACTATTAATTAAACTAGTCTGAATTATTTCACTTACAGCCTAAATTATTGAAGACATCGTATAATCTGAAGGGATTTTCTGTATTAGTAAACATTTAATTAGAATTTTAAAAAAATTTTCGTTTTACAAAACTTGGTAGCTATCAATGCTTTACGTAACTAGGTAGGCTAGCAATCAATGAGCTGGGTTCCGGCTTTAACACACAAATTATAAATTCCAAAAGTTTAAAACTAAAACTTTTAACTGGAAGTTAATATTGAGCACTTATCTTCCTATTTTTAATGTCTCCATGATCCTTGATAATGAAAACAGAGAAAAAAGTTTACTTTTTTTCAGAGCGCTGGTAATGACATGAACTGTTCGCTACAGACCAAACAGAGAGTAATGGCTCCTTGGTCATTTAATGGCCCATTTGTAAACAAGAGGGCTGATGCGCATGCGCAATAGTCACTTCTTTTTCTTGCAGGTTCTTTTGACGTTGGAAAAACTGGGTTCAGCTTCGCTGAAGATAAGGGAAAGTGCCCTTTTATCTTTGAGTCCATTATATGCTCCATCACGTGTTGTAATGTTAATCATTACAACACAATACCTGGCCAAAAAGACCACCTAGAACAGAGTTCTTTGATGTTAGTTTGGTCACCATGGAAGGTAACTCCTTGAGGATGAAACAAGCGACTAAGCTATAAAAAAAAATGACTAAAAATGTAACTCAAATTACTAAAATACAAGGAGAATTGTCTTGGGAGACTTGTGCATCTTCGTTTGAACTTCTGAAGCTCCAATTGCACAACACCCTCATGGAGACTTCCACAGTAAAATAATGAGGAATAAAAGACCTCTGGAACTGAGAAGTTTGACAGCGAGGCACATTTACTGCCAATTGGTGCTGCTGTTCAGCAACCTGGTTGCTCTCAGCAAGAAATGAGGATCATGGATCAATTGTGAATGTAAGATCTGTTAAAATAAAAGCTAGGAAAAATTGGCAAACAAGAGACCATCTGTTGGTGATCCAAGTCACAACTGCTAATATTAAGAAAAAGAAACTTACCACCATGAACCACTCTATCTAAAAGAGATAAATCTCTCGTAGAAGCAGCCACCCACAGTGGAAAACATACAAAACCACACTATTACTTCTTTTACTGATGAAAGACACAAACTGGACTGTTTTACAACATCAGTAAGGAAATAATTTGGCCTCTATCAATTAAAGCAAATGGGTGTTATAGACTAATACACAGACAGACAAAGCCACTCCAACATCTTCTAAAAACATAACAGACATCTCACATGTCTTGAATTCAACCTAACTGCGCAACAACTCCTCGCTGCTTGGAGAAAGGGCGCTGGTGACTGGTACAATACACGTACATACGCTACCGGGGTCTAAGCGATGACAGGCAGGGCAGCCAATCGAGACTACAGTCTACCCCAAAGCCAAATCAAAAGTCCTTCAAAAGAAGGCACTGTGCTTACCCCATACAAATGGGAAAACAAGCATGTTAAAAGAAGAAGAATGAATTTCTATTGTATTAACTTTCCTCCAACCTTCCTTGTTAAGAAATATGCCATGTACATAACATATTCCTTGTCATTTCTTCTCCCAGCAATTCCAAGGCTGTCTGACTGCTAACACTGTGGCTTGCATTACACACTGCAGTTGAACTAAAGGTTGTATGCCTTCACTTTCCTTCTATTACCTCTGATCCCTTCCCATCTAGTTTTCCAACTTTATCCTCGTAAAGATGTCACAACTCACTCATACATGATCTTCAAGCAGACTACAGTAAGACTTCCATTAATCCTGACTGCATAATTTGTCCCTTTCATCCTACTTCTTACTACCTGTTCCCTCTTTCAAGACCAACAGGGTTCAGAATGTACTCCTACTAGTCTCCTGAGAAATTTGCATATGACTAATATAGTTTTCTGACAGCAAGATGCAAAAAAGAACTTTGATGCTTACAACAGTCCATCGATATCTATCCTGGCACCTTCAAATGCATTCATAACAACATAGAAGATCTCTCCAGTGATTATTCAAGTCTAAATTCTTTTCTGCCTTTCATCTAAAAGCTATTGCAAACAGCACAGTATTTGTTCTTTGCATTTTTATCTTCTCCACCTTTTTATTACTGACTTCCAATTCATCTCTTCTGCTACTTCATTAACCATTCAAACATTTTCTACCTTTAAATCACCTCCTGTTGTTAGCACTGAATCCTGAATTATTATCATTAGCATCACCATACCTGCCACAAAGTTTCTTTCTTATTGTCAGTATGTTAATCATTTTTACTTAGGAAGGAGGCCTTCTCTTATAAATGAATGATTAAAGATGATGACTGCATCACCAAAACTTAATTTTGAAAATAGATTGTTCAAATAAGTCCCTTTTCTATAGCCCAAGATACATAGCAATTGTCTAATATTCATCTCCTTCACTGAACATATTAGGGGAAGTTTTGGGTTTGCAAAAATTGGATGATGTTACCACCAAGAAATAAGCAAAAGCAAAAATATGCAAAGAGGGAGTTGAAACAAGAGCAAGATACTTGCTCCCCATAACTGCATGCATGATAAATAAGCATTATCAGTACTCATTTGAACAAGATAAAGTTGGCAAAAAAATGGCTGATGAGTCTTAAAGTTATCAAATGTTTTAAAACCACAGGCTTCATTATTACAAAGGGCAGTGGTGCAAGGCTTAGACATAGGTCTATAGCAGGGCTGTCTATACTGAAGATGTTGAGCATCTTCAGCTGCTAAAAATAGTTGCATATTTTCAGCCACTAGAAATACAGCTGTATTTTCAAAAGGAGCATCTCCAGTAAATTAGGATGATTATATCCAAGTTCCTCTAGTAACTGTAGACGTAAATAAAACAAAATATAACAACAAAGTTTTCACTTGAAACAATTATTCCACCCATGATTAAACCAGAAAAGGACAGTAACTCAGTTACGGACCTTGGAAAAAAGTAATATCTTCCAGGGTACAAAAATCTTTGGCATTAACCTCTTCCAAATCTTCAATCAGCTGAACAGAATCCTGAGAAGAGTCAAACTTAGCCTTCCTGGAGGCTAAGAATAAGTGGAAAGACTTTAAGGGTCAGGTGTAAGGAAATGGCAGAACAAACAGACAATTTAGACAATAACCACAGAGCACTGGTTGCCAGCTGTAAGATTACTCACTTAAAAAACCATGAAATATCAGAAAAGCACACGTGAGGAAAATTAAATGTAAAAGCACTGAAATGAAATCCTCTCAGTGCCACATGCTGAATATATTAGTACATAAAGCTGACAAAGCATACAACCAGTTCCTTTGAAAT
The DNA here is from genome assembly GCF_040412425.1 of Macrobrachium rosenbergii. Taxonomy (NCBI): domain Eukaryota; kingdom Metazoa; phylum Arthropoda; class Malacostraca; order Decapoda; family Palaemonidae; genus Macrobrachium; species Macrobrachium rosenbergii. The sequence continues at coordinate 88,410,343 of NC_089781.1, forward strand.
GCTTAAATTTGTGAACCTGGATGGATTCCAAATAGTAAAAGGCCATTCATGATTAATGGTTTAGTATAAAAAGTAATTATTGTCAAAATGCAGTGTTTGTATTTGCATATACATGTAATGTTTGAGTTACGATGATTCGCCTTGCAATAATTCGATTTTGCGATGGGGTTAGCAATTAATACTGATACGACAATATTTTGACAATATTTTTCTAATTTTGCAGCTGTTTTGCTAAGAACAACCAAACTGAATAACAACAGCTTTTTTGCTTGCATTTTAACCATCAAACAATAGTAAACAATTACTGTAGTTATGTTACAAATGACATTAGGTTGAATAGGACTGATATATTTTTACACTACACCCTTACTCGCTATAAAGAAAAGATCGGCAAGGAAATATACTGCTAAATTAAGCTGCAAGTTGTAGCTGAAGCTGAGAAAACAATGTTCAAACTGCTAATGACTATAAATTATTGTGCATCGGCAACACGGATGAGAGAAAAGTATTTTAAACAAAACTACTGGGCATGAAAGAACACATTTTACTGTTGCTTTCACGTTGAATAAATGATAAAAGATAAATATGTAAAACTTGTATTATGATAAAGTGAAAACAGCGAACCGAACTGTTGATTATTTAAAAAAAAAAAAAAAAACATGCCCCCAATGCCATCTATTAACAAAAAGGTATAAGTTTACCATGAGATGTATCTAAGTCATAATTCGACTTAAAAACACTTCATATAACGAAAAATAACCTTGTCCCATATAAATAGAGTACTATTTAGAGATTCATTTACGCTACCTAGAAGCAAGAAAATTCACTCTGAATTGAGTTAAGTACAGCGAAATAAACTTACCTTGTAATCACCATCAGCTGATTTCTGAACCAAAACACTGATCGCTAGTTTGTATTTTATAATAATAATAATAATAATAATAATAATAATAATAATAATAATAATAATAATAATAATACAGGCAGTCGGTTTACGACGGTTGCTTACGACGTTCGAGTTACTAACGCTTTTCAAATATATTCATCAGAAATTATTTCCTGGCTTACTGACGCATGTTCGGGGTTAATAATCCGGACGGAAGAAATATGGCCCCAAAATGGCAGAATAATCATAATTTGAAGGTTTTTATAAAACTCAATAATAATGCAGTTTACATCGTTTTCAATGCACCCAGAGCATTAAAAGTAAGGTTTTCTTATGATTTTTGACGATTTTCGACGATGTTCGACCACGACGATTTTCGGGTTCTGACATGGCGCAAGAACGGAACCCCGTCAGTAAACCGGGACCGCCTGTAATAATAATAATAATCTTTACTTTGGCTCAGGGCCATACACATGGAATACGCAAATACAATACACACAATCTAGATACATAAGGTAACATGATAAAAATAATTATCGGCAGTATCCACACAGTTGCTGAAGAAGTAGGGCAAAAAGTAGAATTCATAATAACAGTAATGACAGTAATTATATGGAGAATAATAGAAAAAATTTAAAATAACAATAAAAAATATAGGTTGCTGACAATTTCCATCTGGGGACCTTAGGTGGTTAAAGAAGTCAGGTCCAGAAGGGTAAATACGAATATTGAAAATTACAAAACTCTACAATGATATTAATCACAGTAATAATAAAAAGTAAAAATACCAAAAATAATAAGAAATGTAGAAATATACTAACAATAATAATAATAATAATAAAAAAATAAAAATAATAATGACAGATTCTGGAGATGACACTTCACAATTGTAGAATAGAGAATAAATGCTTTAAGGAACAGATGCCTCATTATTCCATCTTTCCCACAATTTAGACCGTCTTCTTGCCTCACTGCATAGGATGCTTTGTATGCTTTGTACGAGCTAATTGCTGCTGTTTCTCAGTCGTGTGATCAGACTGGACATTGTTCTCCTCACAATGATTTACAATGATTTTCAAATTATCCACGCAGTTTTCTATGAACATCAGCATGGCTGAGTGATAGCGATGGGTGTTTGTGAGGCGTCCCAGAATGTCATTGTGAATAACAATGATACGTCTCATGGTCTCTCAGGTATAGTTCTTCCAAAAGGAACACCCATATATACTGTAGCAGTATGAGCGGAAGAGCAGCAGTTTCGTTTCTCGGTGACAGAAGGCAAACCTCCTTGCAATCATGTTGCCAGTTGCACATAGTTTACGATGCCTCTGGTTTATGTCTGCCGTATCTTTTAGGTTGTCCGTGATAATGTGTCCCAAATACAGAAATTCATGCATGAATTCCAGCCGATGATTTCCGAGGAAAATTAGTGGTTCTGCAATAAGCTTAAGCGATCTTGGGAGCAGCGACATACACTGGGTCTTGGTATAGGATATCAAATTCCACTGCATATTGGCAGCAGGTGTCAATGAGTCGCTGGAGACCTTGCACTGATGGGGAAATCAGAACAATATTGTCGGCGTAACAGAGGTTGTTTATTGTTGTTTCGTTGATAGTGCATCCTATTGGGAGTGAGTTCAGTTTGACATTCAGGGCATCTGTGTATGTGTAAAACAGGTATGGTGAGAGAATGCCCCCTTGCCGGAGCCTGTTTAGGGAGCCGAAGGTGTACGACAGTACGTTACCCCATTTGACACAGAATTGCTGTGTGGAGAAGCAACAACATAAAATGCCAATTAGGTATAGAGGTGTGCCTCGCTTGTGCAGCTTCAGGAAGAGCTTCATGTGGTTTACTCTGTCAAATACTTTTCTCACATCTACAAAATAGGAAAACAGGAGAGGCTGATGATAGGTAATAGTTCAGCAATTCTTTCAGGATGTAGATGCAGGTGTCGGTTGAGTGGTTTACTTTAAAGCCGAACTGGTTGTCAGTAGTGTGTAGAAAGGGGAGAAGTCCCACTAGAAGAACAGACTCAAATATCTTCGATGCAACTGTAGTAATTGTAATCGGTCGATAATTGCCAGGGTCAGCTGCATCCTTTAACTTGTTTTATATTAATGGTATTGAGTGAACAAAGAGTAGGGAGTCTGGGAAAAACTGGTGAATTATGCACGCATTGAATAGAGCAGCTAGCAAAATGTAAATTATCGGATGACAGACCATCGCAGCCAGGCGATTTATTATTAAGTACGTTGTTTATGGCATCGCTGATGTCACCTGGCATAATACAATTAGCGAAATGAAACTGAATATTATCAGTAAGGAGATTATTTACATCCCTGTGAGAGTCTTGATTGTTTATGCAATTCAAGATAGTTCTGAAGTGATTGCCCACATTCTTGCGATAGCCCTGTCACCAATGGCTTCTCCTACTCTCTGTGATAGCTTTTTAATTTTGGGATTTAGGGATTGAGTGTCCTTCCAAAGACAGGGTAATCACCAGATTCTAATTTTCTAGACATTGCATCAACCCTTAGTTGCTTTTCATTCAGTCTGCAATGCTTAAGGGCAAGTTTGAACTGTGCTGTCACCTTCCCTCGGGCTACCATTTTGCCTCCACAGTAGAAACATTTCTCGTGAATGTGTATATAGATCTTTAACCTAGTCATTCCATCCAGGTATATTACGAGAGTTGCCTTGACGAGATCTAAAGGTATCCCTGCCAGAGGCAAGCATAGCAGGTAATTATATTCGAATAGAATTCTTTCAGATCTCTCCTGTGATGATCGTTTCTACATTTTGGGTTAGTGCACAGTAAGGCATCTGCCGGTTGAGCTATTGACCGCAGCCTGGTTTCCGTGGTTTCCCTAAAGGATCTGATTTTCTGCTGGTTTTTAAAATCCCAGTTAACGGCAGGTGGGTGATCAGTTAGGGGGTTCACGGTAGGGAGGGATGGGGTACTGAATGAAACCTGTAAGTAGATGTGATCATAGCCCATTGCAAGATCGTAGCAAATGTTGCAGGTCATAACAGAATCATGAAGTTGAGGGGACGTGATGCAGTGGTCCAGTCATGAGGTTGTTACTGTGTCTGTTCTGTTTTGTACATAGGTATAGGAGGAGGGAGGGAGGAGCATTACATCGCTAATTCGGAGAGCGTGATTTTGACAGAAGCGAGTAAGTTCATTATAAAACTGTTTTGTGGGGTGAGAATTATGGTCCCCAATTATACAAATATGATCAGCCGTAGAATCATCAATAATGCTGTGTAACTCACCTAGGATCATGCAGTATTGATCAAAATTATTGTTCTTTTCCCAGGGCATACAAATATTAATTATTAGGATTGTAGAGTTCCCTACTGCCACTTGAAACCCCAGGAATCTATCACTCCTATAGGTCAACATATTCACCATATTGTCTAGCGATTTGTGCCACAGGAAAGGAAGGCCCCATTCTGGACGACCAGCTACGATGTGATCTGTAACTTGCATTGATGAGGTTGAGAAAGCTCTGAAGTCTTCATGCACTGAATCGCAGATGGCAAGGTCATGAGGCCTGAGGAGTGTTTCTTATAATGCAGTGATGCCTTTGAAGTTTTTGCAGAACATGTTCAGGGGAGGAATGTTCTGCCTGAGGCCAAAAACATTCCAAGAGATTATATCTAGTGTATCCATAGCAACTCACGAAGATGGGAAATGAATGAGTTGATCATTTGGGTGGACAGGGGTTGGCCAGTAGAGGTGGGCTTTCACTCGGCTTGGGAGGATGGCTGGCACTTATGGTAGAAGGCGGGTCTGCGCCTGAACCTCTACTTGGGGTGTCAGTAAATTCCCCTGGGGGAGGTTGGTCCCAGATTAGGTTGTATCTTGTGACTTTTATATTAGGACCGAAATTCTCGCCTTTAAGAACATCGAGGTGTTGAAATAGGCAGGTAATCCTGTAGGCCACTTTATGCTTAATTTTGCATGGGAGTTCATGGGAGATAAGAGGGTTGGAGCCCGTGAGAAACTTGACTCTCTCTACTATGGCATCTAGCTTCACCGATGAGCATAAATTGTGAATCACAACGTGACATCTCTTCTCAGGATTCGGGTGTGGTGATTCATGAATGTTAGGTTTCGGTTCAGCGGACAATCGAGATGTTCTTTTCTTTTTTCTACTTGTTTGTGCCTGCCAGCCCCCCGTGCCCTCATGATCAATCACAACTTCATCCATGATGGGGCTAGGGGGGAGAGATAGGGTGGGTAGAGTCAAGAGGGCTGGTGATCGTCGCTGAAAATCTATCTTCCACCAGAAGCACTGGGGAGGAAGAGGAGGCTGGGGGTTCGTTGGTCCTCTCCGATAGGTCTACAGGTGATATGGGCGCTTCCCTCATGGGAGGGTATGGCCATCTCGACTTTGCATTCCACCCTCACTTCTCTCGTGTTGTTGGGAGGTGAGGAAATAATAGATACCTCATTCAAAGGAGCCTGGTGGCTTGCTGTGCGATTGTCTAATGATTCCTGCACTCCTTTGATCGCATCCTAGATCCGTGAAAGATTGTTATTTGTTTCCACAGTTTTAAGACTGTCGAATGATTCCTGTAATCCTTTGATCACGTCCCAGATCTGTGAAAATTTGTCTTGTGCTTCCTCAATTTTTTCTGAGGTTTCTTCAATTTTTTCTGAGAGGGATTTTGCTTTTAGGAAGGCATTTTCTACTGTATGGAACACTGCAGGTAGGCTTAGATTAGCAGGCCCCTTTGGAGACAGATTGTAAGGGTCACTAGCGTTGATTTCCACCGAGCAGGTCCTTAGCCACTTAGTGATATATGATATTTTCTTGAGAGAGGATAAGCTTTTCGTGGGTCGCTCCTGGAGAATGGTTTCTGGTATCAGGTCTTTGCATTTTGTATATGCAGCGTTGATTTCCTCATCAGAGAAGGCTGCACTGACCGATTATATAGTAGACTCGACATCCGAAGGGTTCAATTGGTATTGTATAAAGTAAAGACAATTGTTCGCAAGTACAGAGCTTGCTGTGGGGCACAGGTATTGTTAGGTGCCAGGATTACTGGCACGACGGCTGGAGATTGGTCAGATGACACTTTTGTGGTAAAGGGAGGGCCAAGCACTAACACATACACAGCAATCTATTACCCATTTCCCAGGGCTAATACGCTTCGAGAAGCTGAAACTTGAAAATTTTATTGGATACAGTGAAGTAATGCATAACTTATTAAAAGATTCATGGGAAAGATGCATATTCGTTATGTTTGTATTTTATAAAATGATACTAAGTGAACATATATACGCCAATTTCATATCTTGTGTATGACGTGACCCTCTTAAAATTACCTTCAATATTAGGTCTTCAAAAGTCGGATGATACGCGAGTATATTCGGTAAACTCTTTAAAACTCATATTTGCTGTTTTATCATCCCCCTCCTCTTCTGATTTTTAGTTATATGTAGCCATCACCATTCAAGTATACCAATAACGGACCGAATCTTGGGGAGTACCCCCTACAGTACACGCCTGATTCTTGTTTGTGTTATTCAATTTCTTTTTGTACTGAATTATCATAAATCAATCTGCATTGAACCTCCAGAATTAGCTGATATTAATACTGTAATCACTATACCATATATGTATAGAGCATACTGTACTGTATAGTGTAGGCTAGGTTACTGCATATGTACTGTATACTATATATCATAATGTAGGGTGGGCTAATTCTCGTTCATGTCATCAGATTTCTTTTGTAATGAATTATCATAAGTCAATTTGCATGAATCTCCTAATTAGCTGATATTAATAATTACTATACCATTTATGTATACTGTAGAGTATACTGTATAGTGTAAGCTAGGCTAGCATACATGTATAGATGGTACTGAATACCCTGGTTATAGTTAGTTAGTTATAAATAATTTGTTTAACCAGACCTCTGAACTCTTTAAGGGTTCTTCTCAGGCTGGGAATGAATACCCTGATGCAGGCTAAGCTAAATTCGAGATACGTTTTTTCCAACAAACAATGGGGTTTTGGGAACCTAACCCCATTGTAAGTAGAGCAATACCTGTAAACTTGTTCAATATTTACAAATGTTTTCATCATTAGAATAGAAAAATAAATGAATGAGCAAATTCCATTACTTACTTCTCTGTCAAGATCTTACTCTGCATAGTAAGGTGAACTACTCTTGAAAGTGGAGTTATGTACATCACCCGTGCTTTGACTTTCTGACTTTCTTCATAATTGTCAAGTTGTTCTAATGGTGACTGAAGATGATGTGGGTCCACAACTCCATCAGCTTCAGCCAAGAGGAGCCTCATGCAATGCTTTTTAACCTATAATCATGAAAACTAATGTCAAAGTTACAAGAGACATCATATTCTTGAAGTACATCTTTTCCTTACCCCTCCTGATTCTAATATTCTATACAGTAAACCCCCCATATTCACGGGGGATGCATACCGCACCAGCCCCCGTGAATAGCTAAAATCCGTGAATACTTAAAACCCCTCTATAAACACTTAGAACTGCCCATTTTGATACTTTAAACACAAAAAAACTCTCTAAAAATGCTTATATCTGAGTATTTTAATAGCTTTATCACAAAAAGTGCATTTAGTCATGGAAATTATATGAAAATACAGTAATCAGTGAATATTTCTCAGTGAAAAATACTGCGAATGGGATAATTTTCTGCGAATAATGGGTAGATACGTTCCACAGAGAAATCCGCAAATATGAGAGTCCGCGAATGGTGAGACCGCGAATACGGGGGGTTTACTGTATGTCAGAAATGGTATACAAGGCCTACTTCTTTCTGTGTTCATAATTGTGTGACACTCACCAATGTCAGCTCTCTCTCTCTCTCTCTCTTTAATTTTTTCAAAGGCATTAAACCATCCCCACCAAATGGGTCAAACACGCCTTATGGCTTTTACAGTTGCAATGAATACAGAAGAGAATTCTGCTACACCCAGTTTAATACTTGTAAATTCTAAGTTCTAGCTCCAAGATATTTCCATATTACCTTGATATTTGTAAATTGTAAGTTACAGTTTTCACCTGTTCTCTATGTTATGAGCACTTCCATTTCTCGATGAAGATGAATCTCTGCCCGTTTTTATTTCAAAGGAAAAAAGAATGTAGGAAATGCAACTACATACACACCACACCATTGCACATTAATTTTACTTTCAGGACTAATATGTTAAAACTAAAACCACGAAGCCGTGACTCTTAAGTACTGACATAGTGAGAACTTTTAAATAAAATAATATATAACAAAAAATTCATTAAACTTTCTGACCATAGTGACAGTTGTTGAGATGGCTGTTCCAGGAAGAAGCAGAGAAAGGTCATCTGTTTCTGTGACATCATAGGAGGCTTCATTCACTTCATCAGGAATTGCACTTAACTTAAGATGCACAGTATTCCCTTCTTCAGTAGTCTTCACCTTTGTAATTATACACCACACTACACTGCCAACACCCACAATTCCTGTATGAATAATAGAATGACACATCAATTAAAGGCTTGAGGTAAGTGATCAAGTATACAGTAATGTCATATGTTTTAATATAAAATAACAAATAGTGTTAGGAAAATATGTTTATATTTTGCAAAAAAATTTTTTTTAAACTGTAGCCTTATTTCTCTGGTCAGGAAATACCCAATCACACCATCTCATTATGTTCAAGATTGAGAGGCCTCTTCTGCATGGCCAGACTTCCATAAGATGCCAACTTTTCTCTTAATTTTTCATGAGCTAAGAATTCAAACACACGATGTGAGGGATTAAAGACAAAAACATACTAATTACCCAATTTTCATGAGCTAAGAATTCAAACACAGGATGTGAGGGATTAAAGATGATAACATACTAATTACCCAATAAGTCAAATTTACAGGAAAAGTTAATTAAATCAGATTCATATCTAGACACTACTCGGCTGACAGATCAAAAACATGACTGAACAGAATTGTCCATTACAGTTTTACAGGCATTTAACAATCCACTGAGTCACATTTCTACTTTCATGGAGCTCAACCATGTTAATAAACATGATGTGAAAACTGGAGCAAGACTAAGCTGAAGAAGTTGGGCAACTATACAGGAAGGATCCAAGGGGAACACATGACAATCGGTTAAATTTTACTAATGAGGAATGCCATCCAACCTCATTCTCCTTCACATTCATACAGTAACAAAAAACATTCAAAGTACCACAGGTGTTGTTAACAAAAAGTCTGGAAAGCATAAAAAAAAACACACACAAGCAGGAAAAGGTAAGAAAGCTTCAGCTACACACAGGGCCGAGTCATGAAGTGTCTGGCTTAGGTATGGAGCCCCCATAAAACAGGTTTTGGCAGTCGCTGTTGAGTTCTCATAGAGCTACTCCCCATGGTGTGCCAGCACTCCATGGCGACTAGGCTAGTATCAAAGAAATATTTTTCTAGCCTGGTCTTGTAGCCGGATATTGTGTCGTAATGAAAACACTATGACGTGATAGCGTATAATGGACTCAAAGATAAGACAGCATTTTCCCTTATCTTCAGCGAAGCTGAACCCAGATTTTCCTACGTCAAAAAGTGCAAGAAGTGACTAGTGCGCATGCACGTCTGCCATCTTGTTTACAACCAGGACAGGCAAAAGACCAGCTCCATTACTCTCTGCTGGTCAATATAGGATGATCCCTTGCCCAAATTCCATGCCTTTTGTCAGGAAAGTGGCAGGGTTTTGAGGACTCAACAGCGACTACCAAAAATAGGTTTTCCCTATGTCAGAACCTGTTTTTTGATAATGTAATTGCTTGTTTCATCCTCAAGGAGCTTTACAAAAGAAATTGACAGGTGACAAAAGGCTTAAGCTCTCAAAATTTTAATCCCAAACAACCCAAAGAAACAACATGATCCAAGGTCAAGCCACAAGTTTCAAGCCCCAATCCTTATCCTACAAAACCTTTTGGGGTTTTGGTAACAAGAACGAGAAACTAAACAAGAACTTGCATTTTTTGGGTGAAGTTCTGTAATACTTTAGTGCTCTTATTGTACAAACAGCTCTCTCTTGGTCCATAGGACCTAGAATGTCCGTTAAACCTTTGATTGTGAATGAATGGGAAAGGACGGTGTTTCATTCTTTGCTAAGAACCCCAAAGTAAAGCAACAGACTTTCTTGCTCAGAGCCTGTAACTCACTAATTCTCTTGACAGCAGCTAGAGCGACTAGAAATAGCATCTTTCTTGTAAGATCCCTGAGAGAAGTGGATTGAAGTGGTTCAAAAGGCAGACCTGAGAGCCATTTTAAAACATCTAGATTCCAGGATACGGAATCTGACCTCTCCTGTTTCGCAGTATCTAGTGATTTGATAAGGTCACCGATGTCTTTATCAGTCGATAGATCAAGACCTCTATGTTTGAATACAGAGTTGAGCATCACTCTGTAGCCTCTGATCATGGATGTAACCAATCCTCGAGAAGACCTTAAAAATAGCAAGAATTCTGCTATTTGCACTACAGAGGTAGATGAAGATGATACATTGTCTTCTGCACTAGCTACGGAATATTGTCCATTTATTCTGGTACACGTTGGAGGAAGACTGACATCTACATCTCGCAACTGCTTCCGCAGCTGATCTCGAAAAGCCTTTCACTCTGACAAGCTTCCTGACCAAGAGTGGAAAGTCCTAGATGGAACTGGTGAGAGTGCGGTTGCCTGAGTAGATTTCGTTGCTGTGGAAGTAATCTTGGGAAGTCTACTAGGAGATTGAGGAGATCTGGAAACCACTCTTTCTGTGTCCAAAAGGGAGCTACCAGAGTCATCGACACATTGTCGTGTAGGAGAAATTTGTTGATCACGTCTCTCACCATACTGAACGGTGGGAAGGCGTAAACATCCAGGTTCGACCAGTCCTGGAGCATCACATCCGTTGCCCACGCGAGAGGATCCGGGGCTGGTGAGCAATACAAAGGAAGTCGTGATTCCTCAATGTTGCAAATAGATCTATCCACGACTTTCCCCATCATTTCCACAGGTCGGTGCATACCTGCGGATTCAGTGTCCATTCCGTGGGTAGGACCAGTTTGCAATGACTTAATTCCTCCGCTATGACATTGAGTTTGCCCTGTATAAAGCGGATAACAATCTTGGTTTGATTTCCTTGCGCCCAGATAAGGAGATCTGTGGTCACTTGATACAGTGAGAAGGGGTGGGTCCCTCCCTGATTCTTTATGTAGGCCAGAGCTGACGTATTGTCCGAGTGGACTATGACTGGATTTGTAAGTTGCTATTGAAAAATGTTGAAGGGCTTAGTGTATTGCCTTAGCTCCTTCACGTTGATATGAAGTTCTCTCTCGGGTTGATAACCATGTCCCTGACACTTCGTTGTTTTCTAGGAGAGCCTCCCAACCTAGATCTGATGCATCTGAGTATAATGTGGGGTTGGGGCTAGGAGGGTGTAGAGATGTCCCTTCTACAAACCTTCCTGTTATAAGCCACCACCGAAGGTCCTCTTTGATCTCGGGGGTGACTGGGAAAACAAATGAGTCCGGAAGAAACTTCCTCTGCCAACTGGCTTTTAGATAGAATTGTAGCACTCTCGGGTGAACTCTCCCTAATGGAATGAACTTTTCTATGAATGAGAGAGTTCCTAGTAAACTCATCAATTCGTTGGCCGACCATGATAGGAGAGGAATTTCTGAATTGTCCGAATGCAGGCTTTTATTCTCTTGTCGGATGGAAAAGCCTGAAAATCCCAAGAGTTGATCTTCATTCCCAAATAAAGAATTGATTGACTCGGGACTAATTGGGATTTGCCTAGGTTTATCAGTAGGCCCAATTCTCGGGCTAACGCAAGAGTCTTCTTTAGGTCCTCTGTGCAACTTAATTCCGAGGGGGAGCATAGGAGCCAGTCGTCTAAATAGAGACAAATGTTGATCCCCATGAGATGTAGCCATTTTGCCAATGGGGCGAGGACATGGGTGAAAACTTGAGGGGGTGTCGATAGTCCAAGCACAGCGCTTGAAATTGGAAGACCTTGTCCTGGAACACAAACCGTAGATATTTCCTGGCCTCTGGGTGGACTGGAAATATGCATCCCGCATGTCTATGGTTGCCATCCAATCCCCTTGATAAATGGAAGACAGAACTGAGTGGGTTGTTTCCATTTTGAATTTTGTAGTCTGAATATAGAAATTCAGGGCGCTGATGTCCAGGACAGGTCTCCAACCTCCTGATGACTTGGGGACAACAAATAGGCAGTTGTAGAACCCCGGCATGTTGACATCTCCGACTACTTCTATGGCTCTCTTGGTGAGTAGAAATGATACTTTGATCGCCTCTAAAACCCAAGGTTCTACATGTCCTCCCACTTGCTCCAAAAATGTAGAAACCTGGCCCCCACTGGTACATAGAGGATAGTATCCTCACTTGCAAAAGGAAGGTTTGCTTGCCAACTTCTTGATTGGTTGAACGGACCTAGAATACGCTCGAGAATGGGGCTGGAATCTACCTCTACCACCTCGAAATGCCTGCTGTTGTAGAGGGGAAACCGTTCTAGATGCAAACGATGTGAAAGATGAGGAACGTCCAAACTCCTTCAGACGTTTTGTGGACTGGGCCAGCAAGTCTTGTGTGGATTTCTTTTGCAGCTCCGTTGCGATATATTTTACTGTAGTGCTGGGAAAGAGACCATGCTGATTTAAAGGTGCAAAAAGAAGTGTGGATCTCTGGCAGGGAGTGACCCCTTTGGAAGTGAATGAACACCACTGCTCTCGCTTCTTAAGCACTCCCACTGCGAACAAAGCTGCCAGCTCCTGGGATCCATCCCTGATCGCTTTATCTGTGCATGAGAGCACTCCCAGCCAATCTGTAGCGAAGTTATCTTGTAGAGAGGTGCAATCTTCAATTTTCTTTGCTAAGGTGCCAACAGTCCAGTCAAGAAAACTTAAGATCTTGAAGACCTTAAAGATGTCCCTAGTCAAATGCTTGAGTTCTGAAGTCGTGAATAAGATCTTGGATGAGGAGAAGGCAGATCTCTGTGACGAGTCAATTAAACTGGAGAAATCCCCTTGGGAGGAGGCAGTAACTCCCAACGACAGCACTTCCCCAGTCACATAAGTATCTCCTCTTGGATAAGCGAGAGGAGGAGTACTTTCCCCGTATTCCTCTTTTCTGTCAACCAGCTCTCAATGCTTAACAGAGCTTTCTTTGACGACAACTATAGCACCATCTTAGGCAGCCTAGAAGCTTCCATAGGCTGTCTCATCATAAAAGAAGAACCCGTTCTGTGGCAAGGGCATCTTTGATATTACTCATAATTTCCTTACGGAACTGATCAAATGCTGTAAACTGTGTATCCCTTTTGGGGGAGCTTGCATAATCTGACAGCATCCACAGCTGAACAGTGACTGCCTGTTACCCAGGGGGCAAAGGTCCTTGGTGAGTTACTATACCCCTCCAAAAATGTAGTCAATTGGGGCTAATTGAATCCTTGTATCCCTTTTGGGGGAGGGATCCTGACCAGCTTCTGAGAGTTGCAAGGGGGATTGAATTCCTTCAGAAAAGTTTCTCCCATGGTTAGCTGAAGGTAGTGTCCCTGATCCTTCTGGGTTCAGCAAGGTCACTTCGGCAGCAATATCAACTTCAACTGTAAGATAATCACCTTCAAGAGGAACTTCCTCTATTTCCTCCGCAGGGTTAACCTGGAAGGTATTGGGGACTGATGTTACTGGGTTTTGGCCTAAATATAGATCTTCTGAGAAGGGGTTAAATATTTGCTGCCGGAGTTCTGCCAGAATGATAATAATCTCCCCCTTCCTGAACCCTAGGACCCATCGTGACAGCTTGAAACGAGCTGTCTCGTCCTTAAAACTTGCTGCCAAGAGCATACTGCAAATTTCACACATAACTGGCAATCAAGCAAGTCTGTCTTTTTTTTGCAAGGACTATGCTCATGGTAGGTGGAATGGGCCGCATCCACTGGCAAAAAGCGAACCGAGCAATTTGCTACGGAACACTTGAGCTGCGGGTCCTGCATAATGGTGGCCCTGTAGTGAAAGAACCAAGTTGTTATTAGAAACTAATAAGTATAAGATGTTTTTAAAAACAGGCAATTTTGTAAAACCCCGTGCTGTTAGCATATTACATCTTACAGGTTAGTTTGATTACTAGTGTGTAAATGTAATATCTTTTATAAAATATCCAAGTTAACTTAAACCATTTTAGGTTTAGGTTGACTCTGACAGCATATAGGGCTGCATTACTTATACTGTTAGTCCTTTTGTAATGGCTATGCGAAATTTTAATTCTAAATTGTCATGCCATATGGACCAATCTTCTATAAACTAATTTGTTTAATAACTAAACCAAGCTACTGTTTTATATGGCTTAGGTTAATCCTTCTAGTATAATCTACATTAATCTAAGGACAGAAGATCTCTTAGAGGATTCTCACTTAACCTATTCTAGGCCGTTTTTTATTCTAGGTTTAATTAAAAACCTAAGGATATAAGCTGCACAAAAATTAATCCTCTTATAATCTGGTTTTTGTTTTATGTAGCCAAGACTACCTTTCTGTCTGATACTCAGCCCCACTGTTTCTAAATTAACAGTAGGAACATTCCCTAAATAAGGGATTTCCACTTAATCTAGTTAGGCTATTGCCTGTTCTAGGTTTATATCACCTGTAAAGGTATAGGCTTCATAAGATCTTACCAATGTTACTGACCCTAGAATACTGATTATATGCACTCCCAGGCTTCCCTTACCAATGTTATTAATCCTAGAATACTGTTTATATGTACTCCTAGGCTCACTGTTCTTTCTTAGCCTAGTACAGGGTATTAGCTAATCCAGATTTTTATAGGTCACACTTAAATGTACAGGCTATATAAAACTAGCTACTTGCTAACAAGTAAACACAGTTAGGCTACTATTTCTGTCTAGCTCAGGTTGACCACCTCCCTTATTTGTATCCAATCCTAGGTTATTTGGTCTATTATAAAAAATAGTCAATAATGTATAATCTTAAGAGCCAGGTTATTGCTTACTCTAATCTAGAGTACTGCCTAATCTGGACGATTTAATTTAATTCACAAGGGTATGGTTACATAAAACACAACTGCCTTAGTATGTAGCCTTAAGGGTAGGCTACCATCTCATCTGGCACAGGTCTATTTTCATCTAGTTCTAGATTACCGTCTAGGAAAATGATTGTCCAATAATGGGATGTTTTGTAAAAGTTTATCACTTAAACTAATATAGCTACTGCCTAGTCCTGGATTAGTTTTCTGTTTCTCATATTCTAGGATCCTTGGTGTAAACTAGGTTGCTGCCTAGGACCATAAAAGAATATGTCTTAAAAGGTTCTTACTTACTTAAATTGGGCTAGTACCTAATCCAGGTTATTTAAATCACCTGTAGGATATGTAATCATAGGATATAGGCTACAGACAACATCTACTATATTTAAATTATTCACAATGAAATTGTTAGGCTACCATCTTATGTAGGCTACTGCCTAGGCTATTGTGGACATCATTATCTGAAAGGATTATCTAAATTAATAACAAATTGTGGGACATTTCTTTAGTTACACTTTTAAATTGAATGATAAAAAATTCAAATTTTTGGGGCTTTCGCAAATAACAGAGATTGTGAGAGAGCACCAACCAGGTACTCTGAAAACAAAGTCCGGTTTCCGGATTCCGTACACAAAAACATTTGTTCCACAGTTTAAACTAGCAATTTTTAACTGGAGCTTAAAATAAGCACTTAACTTTTGAGTTTGGATGTTTCCATGATTCTTGCTAATGAAAACAGTAAACAGCACTGAACAGTCAAGCACGTAGCTTCCACTAGCAGAGGGTAATGGAGCTGGTCTTTTGCCTGCCCTGGTCGTAAACAAAATGGCAGACGCGCATGCGCAATAGTCACTTCTTGTATTTTTTGATGTAGGAAAAACTGGGTTCAGCTTTACTGAAGATAAGGGTAAATGCCCTCTTATCTTTGAATCCATTGTACTCTATCACGTGTCATAGTGTTTTCATTACGACACAATACCCGGCTACAAGACCAGGCTAGAAAAATATTTCCTTGATACTAGTCTAGTCACCGAGGAGCGCTGGCACACCAAGGGGGTAACTCTTTGAGGACGAAACAAGCAACTACACTATCAAAAATTACAGATTACATATATTAAAAGCATGTCCTGACAAACACCTGGTCATAAATCGTGGACAATTTATAAATGCACCTGTACAGAACCAATCTTTCCTTCCATTTCAACTTACTGGCATTCCTTGGTGATGTAAGTCAGTTGTTTATGGAAGGTACAAAAACAAAACAGGAATCAAAAGAAAAATTACTGCTTACCTGCACCTTCAGCTTTTGCTCTGTTCAAAAATGCTACTTTCACATTTGAAATGCCTGTTTCCATAGCATATCCATTGTCTTCTATGCTTGCTACAACACACTGCAACAATACACCCTTTTGAAGTCTAGAAGCAGCAACACCAAAGTTCACTTCTTGGGGCATCAAACAGAGATTCACTGAAAAACCAAAATATTATAATTAGCACAGCAACACTAATAAAATTAATAACTGGATTTATTTTGTAAATGAAATCAGAATGACTAGCAACAACAAAAATATAGCAATAAAGCCAACGAATGTTTTTTTTTTTTTAGAATAATTTTAGGCTCTTTTCACATTTACCATTTTAGGAAACGGCAAAAATTCCACTAATCTGCTAAGCTAAAAGTTTACATTAGCACTTTACATACAGCAGAGTTACCTGCCCCACTAAGGGAGACACTCTTCTGTCACAACAGGAAAACTTTATTTTTAACATAGCCACCTACCCCATTATTATACATAGACCCTCAATCTAAACACAACAGATTGGTAAATTTCCTACTACAGTGATGGTAAATTCCCTTCTACAGCTGAATAAAAACTGCAGAACCACATGGAATAAAATCCTAAAGAAGTATCTCAATCTCACTGCTGCAACCACTACTGTTACCAACATCCTACTTGCAAAACACTTAGATGACATAGTACTTTGCTTACACGCAAATCACAAGATTCCCATAATTTAATTTTGTACACAACTGCAATTGAGACAGACAAAATACAAAAAGTAAGAGTGTTAAGAAAGGCTATCAGATAGTGACAGAAAAGTCAAAGTCAGGCCAGAGGGGATACTGGTACCGGAGACTCCAGTGGCCATATAGGAATGATGGGATATCACAGCACAGAAAAGCTGAGAGAGAAGTAGTAATTGAATTTAGCCAATGCCCAAGATTAAAGTTACAAAACAAGATGAAAAATTTACTGTACAGTTGTACCAAGCAATTTAATTAGACTCAGAACTGATCGACTATAGACTTACCAGAATATTAGTTAATGTGAAAAAAAAAGGCAACATCACCAGAAGAACGAGAAAAGAGCTCTTACAATAATGGCACAGGTATATGGCACTTAGCATTCACATGATATTTTGTGCAACCAGATGATAACAGGATTGGACACTGTCCAGACATTACCACAGTCAGTTTAGGCTATGAATAGTTACGACACTTTGCAAGAGAGAGAGAGAGAGAGAGAGAGAGAGAGAGAGAGAGAGAGAGAGTGTGTGTGTGTGTGTGTGTGTGTGTGTGTGTGTGTGTGTGTGTGTGTGTGTGTGTGTGTGTGTTTTGGCACGACTTAAAAGGCAGTATACACAATTGTGTATTTGATATCGTCTGGGAAAAACGACAGTTCAAGACTTTCTTTTTACATGGAATTTTAGATTAACAAAAACGGTGGAAAGCTTTCAAAATTTTATATTACTGCCTAGCTTGCTTATTTACTGACATAAAACTTCCCACTTTTTATGAAAGCTCTTCAACCCTAAAATAAACTCAGAACAGATATTCTCAACTCTGCTAACCAAATTTTTTCATATTAACATTCTACATATAAATTTTCCCCATTATTTCCTAGCTTGAAACAATGTTAGTGTGTTTGTCGAGGTAAGAGAAAACAAACTCCACTAGTGAGCCACCTAGCAACAGCAACCAATATTCTTTGTTGAAGTGTGGATTGCCTGGAAATGTGCACTCTTGTGTACAACACTAAGTAAAATGCTGGAGCAACTTGGTTTTAATAAATAAAACACTTTTATTAACGACGGATAATTAAAACTGGAAAGTTCTCCAATATAAAGCAGATAACAAGTGGTCATGACATCCCTTAATGCTTCACAAAAAATCAAATCAGAAAAAAGTTCAAAAATTATATTTTAATGATAAAATAAAGTTTGTTCATACTTACCTGGCAGATATATATATAGCTGTATTCTCTCAAGTCCGACAGAATTTCAAAATTCGCGGCGTACACGCAGTGGCCGGGCAGGTGGTTAGTACCCATTCCCGCCGCTGGGAGGCGGGTATCAGGAACCATTCCCATTTTCTATTCAGATTTTCTAACGCCACTGACTCCTGAGGGGAGGAGGGAGGGCAATATGAATATATATATATCTGCCAGGTAAGTATGAACAAACTTTATTTTATCATTAAAATATCATTTTGTTCATGAGACTTACCTGTCAGATATATATATAGCTGAATACCACCTTTGGAGGGGGTAGAGACAGCCAAGAATTAGGGAAAAACCAATTATTGGTAAAATTATTTTGGTTCCTTATCTGATAGCGTAGCTGACTGAGTGGTTACTGTCACTCTAGTCTGCTTCTGCTTTACTAGAGACCCCAGCGAGGTAGTGACCTATATAGCTGGCGACTTCTAGATGATCTGTCAACGGGCGTGACCACAATGTGACTAGATCATAGACCATACAAAGAGGACAAAAGAGCATTACTAACCACCTAACCAACACCTAAAGCGTTAGTTTGCAAAGGATTGGGAGACTGCCTCCAGTAGTCGACCCAACAACCATAAAAACACAATTAAAAAGGGGATAGGATCAGAGTTACCCCCTGTCCCCAAGGTTGCTGAAGCAGCAATGTATGGTCCCAGCGAAAGCAATTTTCGTATGCTACCTAAACATCTTGCCAAGAGTGTGAGGCAAACACCGAATTGACTTCGCCAAAATGTGGCACTGAGAATGTCATTGAGTACCATATTTTTCTGGAACGCCATGGAGGTAGCAACTGCCCTCACCTCGTGAGTGTTAACTCTCAACAACTTGAAGTTGAGTCGTCACAACTAGAGTGTGCGCCCTTAATGACGTCCCCTAATGAAGAATGCCAGTGCATTCTTCGACATAGGTTTAACTGGTTGTCTCACAGAACACCATAAATTATCCGAGGGACCACGAGTGTCCTGTGTTCTTCTAAGGTAGTACTTGAGAGCTCTAACTGGACATAGAACTCCCTCAGGTTCCTGTCCAATAAGGTCTACTAAACCTTTAATTTCAAAGTGTCTAGGCCAAGGGTTAGAAGGCCTTTCATTCTTAGCCAAGAACTTAGGGCTTAAAGAATAGACAGCATCGTGTTCCTTGAAGCTCACATGACGACCTCGAACTTCGCTCACTCTCTTCGCCGTCGCCAGAGCCGTGAGGAATGCCGTTTTCGAGTAACATCCTTAAGAGATGCAGAGTGGAGAGGCTCAAAAGGACTAATCATCAAAAACTTGAGCACTACGTGCAAGTTCCAAGCAGGAGGAATTAGCTGAGGAACCTTGGACGTCTTGAAAGAGCTCGTAAGATCGTGGAGGTCCTTATTGTCAGACAAATCTAATCCTCTGTGTCTGAAAACAGTCGAAAGCATGCTCCGATAACACTTGATAGTCGGAACTGCTATACCGAGTTGTTCTCTTAAGTAAAGGAGAAAATCCGCAACCTGGCTCACAGTGATAGAGGAAGAGAAAAGCCCTTCTTTCTACACCAACCTTTGAAGGTTGCTCACTTCGCTAGATATATCCTGTTAGATGAAGAACTTCTGGCTCTAGCGATGGCCCGTGCCACCTGGCCAGAAAAACCCCTTCGCTCTGACCAATTTCGATAGTCTGAAAGCAGTCAGGTTCAGAGCGGGGAGATTTTGAAGATATCTCGCGAAGTGGGGTTGTATGAGCAGGTCTGCTCTCATAGGAAGGGTCCTCGGAACGTCTACCAACCAGAAGAGAAACTCCGAGAACCAGTGGTTCGAAGGCCAAAACGTGGGGATGAGAGTCATCCTCGTCCCTTGTGAGGCCGCGAACTTTGTGATGACTTCTCCCAGAATTTTGAACGGGAAAAAGGCGAAACATCTATTCCCATCCAATCCCAGGGAAGAGCATCTATCGCATCTGCCCCCGGGTCGAGTACAGATGAGCTTTATAGAGGGAGCCTCACTGTTGTTGAGGTCGTGAAAAGATCCACAAGATGGCGACCCCAAAAATTCCAAAAATCTTGGCAAACCTCCTGATGAAGGGTCCATTCCTTCGGCAGGAGTTGATGGCACCAACTGAGCAGGTCTGCTCGAACATTTTCGACCCCTGCACCAAAACTTGTGAGAATCGAAATGTTGCGAGCATAGGCTCAAAGAATAATCTCTCTTGCAAGGCTGAACAGGGAACAAGAGAGTGTTCCGCCCTGTCTCTTGAGGTAATCCAATGCCGAGTGTTGTCCGAGTTTACTAGAACTACACGATTGCAAACTTGGACCTCAAGAATTGGAAAGCTAAAAGATAGCCGCCAAATCTTTGATGTTGATGTGCCAGGACACCTGTTCCTCTCTCCAGGTTCCTAACACTTCCTCTCCCCTAGTGTTGCCCCCAACCTGTTGACGACCCGGCCGGAAAAACAACACTAGGTTGGGGTTCAGAAGCTTGAGGGAGATCCTTTCTGCAATTTCGTTGGATCGAGCCACCACTACAGATCCTCTTTTATAGAAGGAAGAATTCTCAATTCCTCTTTCAAGTCTTCCTTGCTTTGCCAGTTCTCCAACAGAAAGAACTGAAGAGGCCTGAGATGCAGACTCCCAGGGAAACAAACTTCTCCAGCGAGGAAATGGTCCCCAGCAGACTCATTCATTCCTTCACCGAGCATGTTTCCTTCCCCAAGAAGGCCGAGACTTTTTCGTACATAGAAGTTGCCGTTCTTGCGACGGAGACGCTTATAAAAGCCGCTGAATACATCCGAATTCCCAGACACAATGGACAGTGAGGGGATCAGCTGCAACTTTTCCACAGACCAGAAGTCCCAGGGACTTCACGAAGTTGCAGAGTCAACTGAAGGTCCTCCAGATACCTTTTCGCCGACGACGCCGAATCAACCAGTCGTCCAAGTAGAGTGAGATCCTGACGTGCGACAGGTGCAACTGCATCGCAACGTTTTTCATGAGAAGTGTAAACACCCTCCGAGCAAAATGTGACGCCAACAGCATCTGGTGTTCCCAGGCGGTCACCATCCAAGTACTGACCAGACCCAACGTTGCTTAACTTCGCTGATCGGACGAGAAGCGGTGCTTTCAACGTGGTATGGCGTTGTGCAGAGTCCAAAGCAGAGAGCCCTGAACTGGTACGCCTAGTCCCCCAAGACAACCTGAGATACTTCATCGAACGTGGATGAATTGGGGCGTGAAGATAAGTATCTTGGAGATCCAAAGCTACCATCCAATCCCCGGGATGAAGGGCTCCTAGTATTGACTGCGAGGTTCCATCTTGAACTTTTCCTTCCGACCAAGTTGTTCGACCTGTTGACGCCCAAGACGGGTCTCCAGCCTACTGAAAGTTTTGGGACTACAAACAATCTTAGTAAAATCCCGGGGAACTGCGAGTCCAAGACCTGTTCCACTGCTCTCCGCTCGAGCATCTGTTTGAGCAGGTCAAACAGAATTTTCTGTTTGACAGGATGGCAACTGGGAAACAAAAAACAAAGGAGGAGGAGACAGGAAGGGAATCAAGTAACCTCTCTCTAACAGTAGGAGGGACCAAACGTCTGCCCCTCTCTCTTTCCAGGCTTGTGCAAAATGAAGCCCGGTTGCTAATGGAGTCTGGAGATGAAAGGAGTCACTTGCTATCTCTCTTGGAAGTGACACTCCTTCGGGAAAAAACTCTCTCTCGTGGTGCGGGTCTCGTGTTGCTTCCCATGGAAGCCCCTTTGTTTGTATGCAATTTATTTAGCTTTCGTTTGCTTTTTGTATCATTGAGATCGGTGCATTCGTTATGGAGGAGATGCAGTTTGAATGTCGATAACTTTAGTTTTGAGATATACGATATTTTTTGCTTCTCTGTGTATTTATTTGCTTGCTGTTACACAGTTTGATGTTTTTATGACATATTTGAAAAGCCAAAAAATATAACAACAGACTCGCAAAGTAACATAACTTCGCTAAATGAAGCTAGATGAAGTGAGTGTCAAAACACAGCTCAGGTTGGGCAGCGCGACGTCTTACTTGGTCAAGCTCTGAGCTGCTACTGACTGACTGCCACTGACTGCCCTGCGGCATTCCTGGCTATCGCTGATGCGTACTAGGTCCACAGGGTTGCCATAAAACGCATTAGATATTATTATTTCATAGCTAAAAGGAAATTACTACCGATATACTGACATTATCATTACATTATACGAAAAATGTAATTTTGTCTATGATAGGGTTACTGTTTTTGTTTATAACTCCTAACTATGGCGAATTTTTAAATAAAACTTTCTGAGAAGATAGTCAGGATATGTATGATGCCATATATAAAATATCCCAGAAAATTTTGATTTTTCGATTTTTTCGTCAAACGCTCCCCTTAAGAAAAAGACAACTGCGAAGGTGGAGAGAGAGGAGCCGAAGGTTGAAAAGTCTCAGGAAACAGATCCTTAAGTAAAATAGCCAGAGTCTGATAATCAGAGGAAGAAGAAGACGTAAGATGTTTCTCTTCATCCAAAGGCTGTGACGAAAGAGGATGTTCTTCCCCAGCTGGCGGGTCTTGAGTGAGTGGTGAAAGTAGTTCCGATTCGCCGATACATAAGCGGGAACTCCCGCGATCGAAGAAGTCGTGGCTAAATTAAGAAGGACATCAGATGTGAAGCGGGAAGTTGTGCGTCATGATGTACAACTGGAGCGGCGTCAACACAAGACTTGAAGCTATACGCGGCGAGCGGAGCGCCATGGCGTGACGCGCGAGAGGCTCCGTGGCAAGTACGAGAAGAGAGTCACAGCGAGGCGCGCTTGCGGCGCCATGGCTGAAGCGCGCCGAAGCGCCAAGGTGAGGCGCGTGAAGTGTGAGAAGCGCCGACGAAGAGCAAGACACGCGCTCCTGGCGCGAGTCAAGAGAAAAGTCCAACACCTCAAATCGGGGAAGACGATTAGGAAGCCACTAAACACACTCTCTAGACGACAGACGAGAAGCCCCAAAACATCTAGCAGACGAGGAAGACGAAGCAGGAGACGAAGGTGAAAGTCTGTACCTCTTAACAGGCAGTTTCGAATCTTGAAAGGTTCATGAGAGCATCCAGCAGTTGTTGCAAACCCAACAAAATCTTACGCGTTGGAGAAGCAACTCTCTCAGGAGAAGGGCTGAACCTGAGAGAAGGAAAGGGGCGAGAGACATATACTTCCTTCTCACAGGGGAAGAAGCTCTAGCCCTTGCCTTAGCGCGACAGGGGGGTCGAGTAGCGTCATCATCCGAAAAACACTTTATTCTCTTCTGCGGAGGAATATCCACGCAACTTTCGGGAAGAGCACAAACGTCTAGAGGAAGAGGACATGAAGCGCCCTCTCCTCTAAGCTTCTCTTAAGAGGGCGAGAGTCCAACTGAGAGCTCCAACCCCGAGGCGGGAGGACGTGTCGGAGGACGAGAAGCAATCCTTCAGGATGCGTGCCTGTGCACGATCCCTGGCAGCCTGGGTAGCGTCATCAGGACCTGCCAAAGGGACGCCAGATCGGTGGGAAGCCCCGTAACCCTCATGCGGCTTTCGACATGCCCCCCTCCCTGGTCCTGGGAGTTCGACAGAGGTCCAGGCCTAGAGGCATTATAGGGCCGATCTGACGCCCCCTCCACAACACTAGGGCACTAGCACTAACACTTTTTGCGTTTGAATTGCATTCACTTTAGTACTAAAATTTACTACAGGGTTACTAGTAGGAGAAAACCCTGACTGTCCATCTAAGGATGCACTCTAGAGGAAGATCTCCTCAGCCTATCACGCCCAATTTAAGCATATAGGCTTCATATTTCTTCCACTCACTCTCAGATAATCCCACACATTCATTATACCGATTATCATAGAGCATTGAACACCCTTACATATCATACATAAAGTGTGAGGAACTATCAAAGTCTTCGATAGCCTCACCTTACATTCACCCAAGCTACAGACTCAATAGCTAGAGGTAAGACATCTTAATTATAAGAAAAGTCAAAAGCAAAATAAAAACGGTCCACAAAGAGCGTATGCCAAGTCACAGATCCAGTCGAATACCAAAAAACAACCAAAATACTTAAGTGACAACAAATTTCGAAATCAAATGGCGGAGGAACTGACAACAGGTGTTGACAGTCCGCGACAGAGAAAATCTGAATAGAAAATGGAATGGTTCCTGATACCGCCTCCCAGCGGCGGGTATGGGTACTAACCACCTGCCCGGCCACTGCGTGTGCCGCGAATTCTGAAATTCTGTCGGACTTCGGAGAATACAGCTATATATATCTGACAGGTAAGTCTCATGAACAAACAGTCAGTTAATATACTAACCTTTATGCATGTGCTCAGCTTTCTCAACAGACTCCACTTTGGTAACCACATACTGCCCTTTCTTGAAGAGAGATTCCAAGGAAAAGATTTCTTCATCTCCATCAGCATTATTTGATTCAGTTACCTAAAGATATTAAAAAGATTACAAATTATTAACATTTTCATTTTAGACTGCATCCTTGTCATGGTATGAAAAAGGTCTTTACTAAGATAAACACATTAAATCACTCAAGAAAATGGTGGCAGGTGAGTGATGGGGTACCAACCATTTCCTGTCACTAACACAACAACTGTTTCCTCCACAGATAGGGGAAAATGTGTGGGATGGTTACAAGAAGGTTCATGATACTTGGGAAAAATGTATATTATTCTAAAATATATGATTTTTCCTATTAGGATGCAAACCTTTGACTTTTATATAGAGCCCAACTCCTTAGGTCATATGTTTTCCCTCCCAGAACAAGACTGGCACTGTAGTCTGAAAAAATCAGAACTCAAGGTTATCAACCTTTGCCATACCTCAAATAGTGTGTACCTCAAACTGAAAATGCCAGCTTCACAGTTACTTGTTGTACTAAGCAGGGGATGAATGATAATGCTCTAATTCAGTGTAGGCCCTGTTGACTTGAGGCAATTTTATTAAAGTAAAACAGGTTCCAAAAGTAAGAAAAGACTCAAATGTTGTTCAAGTATCCATGACATAATGAACAACCACAAACACAAAAAAAAAAAGTTATAAATATATGAAATAAATAATCCCTATTGAAGTACCCCTAACATACTAAATAACCACCAATTCAAAATTAATACCTAATAATTAACATAATCTTTAAAACCAAGCAGAGGTCCATAACCATGGATGCAACAGAAACATCCTCTCAGCTGTGGCCAAAGAAAACTGACATGGTAAATGACACGTGAGAAGGTAGTACCCTGCTGTTCACCTACCTTCCAACTTTAATTACTTTGTTACTTAAAGGCTGAATTAGATGATGCTGAAGGCTATTCACATGAGATGAAGGTTAGTAACCTCACAGGAACAAATGACAAGTATAAAATAACATAAAATTAATAGTACTGTATCTTCAAACTACAGAAGCAAAGGGTGTTGAAAAAGAAAACTTTCATTGTAGTCTTACCTTTTTGAGAAGAGCAGTATATGCCTGACTTATTCGTGTTATTGGCACTCTTCCATAAATCATGAAAGGAAGACTCACACTTAGATCATATTTTGTAACGTTGCTTATGCAACCTATGGTGACCAGTCCAGGAGGCAAATACTGTAAAGGAAATAGTTGGGTAACTACATATACTATCCCACAAACATATACTGTATATACTAATTTGCCATGAAGAGTACAAATCCAAAAATACCAATCATCAAAAGTTTGCTAACAAACCACAATCAAATAAAAATGAGACGACAAAAACATGATTACATTTTTTGTAAAATAAAGTTTTCATTTACCAGTAAATACTGTAAATGGAAGATACTTTCAAAGTCAACAGTCACTCCTCACTTAATGATCTACCTGTTTTATGACTGTGCAGACTTACATCTAGCTCTTTTCCTAAAGCTGTACCAGCAATAAACAGTGATTAAATAACCCTTCATGACATTCGGAAATCAATCAACATATTACATTGTATAAAAAATATAAATCAGCTTGGAGTGACAGAGAAGTATATTCGGAGCATATGAAAAAAATTCGCACATTTTTTAATAACTTCCAGGGTTTTAAAAAGACCAGCATGTCAATGTCATTAATGAAAAAAAATTGTGGAACTTGCTAAAGTGCCTTATTTTGATGTTGAAGTGGAAGATACTGAAAACTTATTGGAATATGTCACGGGAGAGCTAATTAATGAAGATTTAATTGAGTCAGAAGCACAACAGAGGAAGTACAACAGTTCACTGTAAAGGGGTTTGCTGGTGAGTTCTTGAAAGTGAATGTGGCTATACCAGAACTGAGGGTACGGACCCAAATGTTGCAAGGTTCACCAAGTCAAATGGCAAGTGAATGAACCTTTACAATGCTACTGTGAAATTTATGGAGAAAAAAAGAAAATTACAAAGCAGACCACACTAAAGAGATTCTACAAGAAAGATACAACCAGGAATCCTACCCCTATTAGTCTTTCCAATTTCTTGCCATCATCTCCCTTACTAGAGCCCCCTACAGCTCCCGATAACCCTGATCATAACTTTGAAGATGATGCTGTTGACCTCAAATTAAACTTACTTTGAAAGACTGATGACTAAAATTTGAATTTGAATGTCTTTTTCTTAAGGAAATTTTTTTGGTAGGTCACTGGTACAGTTTTTGCCAACTGTATTTCCATGTTCTGTAATAAATGATTAAGTAAAGTCACACAAAGTTATCAAGCTGGAGTTTCCTTTAGACCTTTCTTTATTCAGGATAAATAAAAACGAATACCTGTATTAACAGCATACAGACCTACATAAAGTACATAAAAGCTAATTATCTCTATTCCATTTATTAATATATACTGTACACTGTATAAAACAGGTTTTGATGTAGGAAAAACCTATTTTTGATAGTCGCTGTTGAGTCCTCAAGGAGTTACTTCCCATGGTCTACCAGAGCTCCATGGTGACCAAACTAATACAGTATAAAAGAATTCTCTTTTAGTTGGTCTTTTTGGCCAGGTATTGTGTCGTAATGATTAATATTATAACACATGATGGAGTATATAATGGACTCAAAGATAAGAGGGCACTTTCCCTTATCTTCAGCGAAGCTGAACCCAGTTTTCCCAATGTCAAAAGAACCTGCAAGAAAGAGAACTGATTATGGTGCAAGCTTATCCACCCTCTTGTTTACGACCGGGCCATTAAAGACCAAGGAGCCATTACTCTCTGTTGATCAATGCAGGATGATCCCTTGCCCAAATCCCATGCCTTTTCGTCAGGGAAGTGGGAGAGTTTTGAGGACTCAACAGCGACTACCAAAATAGGT
This sequence comes from Macrobrachium rosenbergii, assembly GCF_040412425.1. NCBI lineage: Eukaryota > Metazoa > Arthropoda > Malacostraca > Decapoda > Palaemonidae > Macrobrachium > Macrobrachium rosenbergii. The sequence goes on from NC_089781.1 coordinate 88,437,877, forward strand.
TTTTCCTGCGTCAAAACCAGTTTTTTGATAGTGTAGTCCCTTGTTTCATCCTTAAGGAGCTTTACAAAGAAATTGACAGGTGGCAAAAAAGGCTAAGCTCTCAATTTTTAATCCCAACACCCCAAAGAAAAAACATTTCTGGTCCTAGGTCAAGCCACAGGTTTCAAGTCCAATTCTTTATTCCAAATAGTCTTCAGGTTTCGGTACTAAGGAACAAGAAACTATACACGAACTTACGTTTTAGGATGTAGCTCTACAGTGGCTTACCTAAGCACTGGGTTTGTTTGCAGTACTGTTGCCCTTCTCCTAGCGATAGTTAGCACACTCACCGTCAATAAGACCCCTGGTTTTCTGCTGTAGCACCTAGGGGTTAAGACTAACCATGCCACCTACTGATACACAGTGTAGTCGAATTTGTTCGAGCCATGGCATTAATTTAAATGATAACCACCCTGTATGTTTGGAGACTTCTTTGAAAGAGACATTTCTTTAGAAGGCCAATGACATACTTACCTAATATCATGTGATCTAGGAAAGGAGTGTGTATTTGCCTTTTTAATGAGAAACACTACAATCATTCTCAGTCTTTGTAGAGAGAGTGGTTAGTTTGTGCTAGGGTGCAGGAAAATCAGACCCTCTGGGATGTCTGCTGTGACTTCTAGGAAATCTTAAGTGCTTGAACTGGGCATAATGCCTTGTCTGCTAAGTTGACTTTTCTTATAAGAATAGATTTCCTTTTTAAAGGATCCTCATTCTTGGCTAGGAATGATGGGCCAGGGAACAATAATAATTGATGGTCAGTTGTTTGCAATATGCATTGTCCCCATCTAAGAGAGCCCAGTTCACTAATACAAGCTCTGATGCTAATGCAATCAAGAAGATCGCCTTTTGTAGCATGTGCAATTTGGTTGTATTGGGTCTGCTGAATTGAGGGGTTGATAGAAGTCTAAGCACCTTGTTCATGGACCAAGTAATTGGAAGCCTTTCGGGAGCGGGCCTCTGTTGAGCAAAAGACTGCAAAAGGGAAATGACAACTTCTATACTAGAATCAATCCTGAATCCATAAAGCAAGGGTTCCATTAATGCAACCTTGTATGCCATGACTGTTGTAAACACAAGGCATTTGTCTTCAGAAGGGTATACAAGAAAAATAAAGTGTTTCTTATAGAAATCTCAACTGGGCTCTCAGTATGGATATAACCTAGCCATATCTTCCATATGGACTGGTATTGTCTGATAGATAATGTCTGTAAATTTTGCACTAGGTACCTAGCAATGTTGGGTGAGTAATTTTCACGATATTTTTAAAAAAGCCATGCGTGAAGGTCTTGGCTCAGAAAGAAGGATGTACTCGACTTTCCCTCCTACTGTCTGGAATAGAACAGCGGACAATAGTGGTATTGCTCTTTTTTGTCCGTTGTTGAAGCAATAGGAACCAATGCCTGTTTGGCCAATTTGGGGCTATTAAGTAAGCTGTTCCTTTGAAGGTTAGAAGTTTGCTCAAAACCTTCAAAATTTGGGACAATGGAGGAAAAAGATATTGTCCTCCCCTTGTTCCAGTCCTTAGGAAGGCATCTCTTGCTGTTACTTGACTGTCCACGTTTGGAGGCACATATATTAGGAGTTTGTGATTCTCGTGCGTGGCGAACAGGTCCACTTCCGGTTGTGGAAGCATGCTGGCTACTGTTTGAAAAGAGCGGTTGTCCAATATCCACTCTGTTGGCTGTCGTTTTCCTCGATAAGAGAGTCTGCTATAGCAATGCGACCCCTGTGAGATGAAATGCAGACATGTGCCACTTCCTTGCTTACGCCATACAAAGCATAGCTAACATTATCATACTGAGAGGAGGTGAACGTGACTGCGAACTCTTGATGTAGGACATTGTAGTTATGATGTCTCTCTCTTCTGGAGGTTTGAGTTTTTTGAGACAAAAAGACAGCCATCAGCTCCAGGAAATTGATATAAGAATTCCTCAGAGTAGCTGATCACCTCCCTGCCACCTGACAATCCTCCCAATGTCCTCCCAACCTGTCAATGAAAAATCTTGTGTATTGTCACTCATACAGACGGAGGAGTCAGGGTGACCTGTTTCGCCAGAGATTCCTTCCAGATCCAAGGCCGAAGTATCTCCCCAACTTTTTTACTCTTTGGATGAGGTCAGTCTCGCCTCTTTTTTTCTTGCATGCGATAGCCAGAATTTGTTCACATTTTTAGTTGTAATCTAAGTATTGGGTCTATGACTGATGCAAACTGCAGCAGGCCCATCATATGTTCTGATTGCCATCTGGAAACTCTGGGCTGTGCAAGGAACCTTTTGAGGACTTGCCTTATTGTTTTTAGTACGATGGGGAGAGACAGCAGGCAGTGAAGAGTATCCCTACACAGTCCCAGCCACTGACAGTGTCTGGTGGGCGTGAGGTGGGATGTTTTCAAATTTATTATAAAACCTTCTGACTGTAGTCTGCGGACCATTGCTCTTAGGTTTTTCAAGCACTCTTTTCTTGTGGGGCCCCAGGTCAACCCAGTTGTCTAGGTAGGCAATTAGTTGTATTCCTTTTTGTTTGAGTTCTCGAATGAATACTGTTGCTAATTTTGTTAAGTATTCTTTAGGCAATGTTTAGCCCAAAGGGCATGACTTTGAATCTGTATGTATCTTTTCCCCTTCTGGAACCTTAGGAAGGGGTGGAGGGGAACGGCTACTGGGATGTGCCAGAATGCATCTTTCAGATCTATAGAAATTGTCCAAGTCCCTTTTGGAATCATTCAATGTACTTAGGCAACAGTAACTATCCGAAACCTTCGGCAAACAACGTGCTTGTTCAATGTTGATTGGTTGAGGATCACTCTTCTTTTTGGAGAAATCCTTTTTGAGGACACTGAAGAGACGTACTTGGTGGCGAATATACGCATGTTTCTCTATGGGCCCTATTAACAGGGCCTTTCTGCACATATAAACAATGCTGTCCCCCCACAGGGAAAAACTTATGTTGTCTGTGATGTCGTCAAAGCCAACCTCCAACCATAAAATTCCTCTTGGTATCTGCCTCCTCCTATGCCTTCACCTGTGATAGACATTACAGGTGTTGCTTTTCCTTTTTCCCCTGTAAGATGGTTTTTGGACCTGGGAAAAAGGATGTCTTTGCTGTTGTTGTTGTCCCTTTTAGTTAAAACATTTAGTTAGAATTTAAAACAATTTTTGCTTTACAAAACTAGGTAGGCTAGCAATCAACGAACCAGGTTCCAGCTATTATTAGATTACCAATTCCAAAGGTTTAAAACTAAAACTTTTAAATAGAACTTAATATTCCACAGTTATCTTGCTATTTTTGATGTTTCCATGATCCTCGATAATGAAAACAGAGAAAAAAAGTTGAACTTTTTCGGAGCGCTGGTAACGACACGAGCCGTTTGCTATAGACCAAAGAGAGTTAATGACTCCTTGGTCTTCAACGGCCTGGTTGTAAACAAGGGGCGGATGCATATGCGCAATAGTCACTTCTCTTTCTTGCAGGTTCTTTTGATGCTGGAAAAACTGGGTTCAGCTTCACTGAAGATAAGGGAAAGTGCCCTCATATCTTTGAGTCCATTATATACTTCATCTCGTGTTACAATGTTAATCATTACGACACAACACCTGGCCAAAAAGACCAACTAAAAGAGAATTCTTTGATATTAGTTTGGTCACTATGGAGCTCTGGTGGACCATGGAAGGTAACTCCTTGTGGACGAAACAAGCAACTACACTATCAAAAACTTTCATAAATTGAACATCTACAACTAGAAAATAAAGAAAATAAAAGTAACCTTGATCTATCAATGTTTTAACTAGAACCTACCTGGTATGTCAGAGGTTCTAAATAGACTGGCACTTCATCTGATAACTTCAGCTTCTTCAATTCCGAATAGTCTTCATCTGGTTCTTTCTTCCTCTTTGCTGACTTTTTGGCAGGTTTATTTCTTTTCACCTATAATGGAAAAAACTTTGAGATACATGACCACTAATTTTTAATACATTTTAAGAGAAGTATTACTGTGAATTTACAGTGCATCATTATCACACAACTGAATTAAAAATACACTGCTGTAGTAAGTTCATACAAAAGCAATTGACAGGTAATAAGCTATTCAGTTCATCAGAGAACTACAAATAAATTTTTCATAATACTTTCATAAACTATTAATCAGCTCAGCTCAGTTCACCCAAAGATAAATAACATACATAAGGTTAGAACAATTTTTGATAGCAATGACTATATTCTAGTACAACAAAAATGCTCAATGGATTTGTGTAACTACCAAAGGATTGATAATTATAATATGAAAAGATTATCAATTCATGAAGAAATGCAACGTGCTTGGCATTTCAGAGGATACTGTGTAAATTTTCATTAATTTATTATTTGGATACTTATCATTTGTTGAAGCTAGTTATAACTGCCACACAGTCGGCATTCACACTAAGGAAGATCACTTGACTGACCTAGATGACTATCTAGTTCACCTGCTTTCCACCAGGTGTGTCTTGAACGTTTTAGTTCTTGTCAGAATTTGTCTCTCATTCAACCCCTTGCTGCAGATCTGGGGAAGACAACCAAGGAGTTTGTGCCTATGACTCCCTGTTTATGAACTATCTGAAACTGCATCAACAGATCAATGGTTGTTGCAAGGCACAAACAAGCAAGATGAAAGAATCAGGTTTGTGTCCCCAATTACTATCCTGGTGTTGTAAGAACAGGAGTGACACCCCTTTATGAACATTTGCCCAGTACCAGCCAAAAAGGGAAGGGTCAAGGTAAGAGGTAAAACCCATGGGAGTCTAAGAGACAAAGGTACAAGAACGCAAGACTCTTTCCTAACCTCTTGAAGTATCTGAGAATCAGAGGCTATAAAAACATGTTCAACACTGCATACACATGACCACATGCACACAGGAAGCCTCCAAAGAGCTTGGTCAACAAGGAGGAACCTATCTTCATCTTCCTTAGAAGCCTCATTGAGAGTCAGTCCTGAACTTTGTTACTAACAGCTCCTCCCATTAACTGGTTCTAATGACGGGAATAAATACAAGCTTCTCAGAAGTAAGTGCTGTAGGGAAAACCTGAAGGATAACCCAGAAGGGACGTTCCCAATGGGCCCTCCTGTAAATGGTACAAAAACTGGAAAAGAAAGGGAGACAACAAGAAGGACAGAGACAGAGCCTTAACTGCTCCTTTAAAGAAGAATGAACACTTCCACTTTATTTCTCTGACATCAAACCAAAGTTTTATTACTATGACAAGGTTAATAAACTGTATAAACAATTAATAACACGAAGAACTGAAGTTTCATGACACAGGGTGCCATTAGAGAAACAAAATACTGTAACTAAAATCACTGTTCTATCATCCAAAACAACAGAAAAACTACAAAACAAAAAATAGATAATATGAACTGCATAACAATGTCAAGCCTCACAACCTTGTCAAGAACTGTGGCTGCCTAGAGAAAGGAAGATGTTTTGACTAAACTAAAGCTGGTCAGAAAGTGACAGGTTACAAACAAGTGAGGGGGCTGTTTCCCATCACTCACCTGCTTGCAACCTTGTTACCAAGCTTCAATGACTGTTTCCAGTGTTTGCCAGGAATACCTATTTATAAGTGGCAATATTTGTATTCTCATAGGAACTAAAGATATTTATGTGAACCATAAAGCCTTTACACTTTAATGGTTCCAATAACAATTGTTTCGAGGGAGCTACCTGTAACGGTTAATTAAAAAAACTGGAAAGCTTCAATATTACAGAGTATACTACATAACTAAGGGACCTCCTATACAGTAATTGTTTTCATTTAGACCTAAATGGCCCATACTCAGTTTCTTAGTATAATTTCCAACCAATATATTATAACTTCAGTGTCAGTGAAGCTAACAATGAAAACTTACCGTAAATAAATCTCGTTCCTTATTTCCACCCATCCTTCTTGTTTGCGTTTAGCATCAATATAGTCTGAAAAAATAATCTGCATAAGCCAGGCTATTCCAAATACATTGGATTGAAATGCTTTTAAGAAATAAATCTTTCAATGACAGTAAATTTACAGTATTGTACTTATAAAATCTACTTGCTCTAATGAGTGTGTATTACTATCAATTGAAACACCTCAGGCTGGTTAATTTATGATAGTCTAATTTCTTGTACATCACAAAATTCATGGTAATTTGTACATTTTTTCAGATTGTGATGCAAGGTAATTTGTACATTTTCTCATTGAGAATTGTGACGGAAGCGCAAATAGTTATGTATCAAACAATCCAAGTATAAAGGCTATGGTTATTTTCTCTAACTACCCTATTGTTGTTTTGAAGGTGTTCCCTACCTTTCTTAATGCTGTTTTGGAAGTTCTAGGCACATTACACACGTGTAATACACTAGAACTTATGCATTTTTTTTACATTAATAGTTAGGTGACATTTTACCAAATAAAAATTTCACATGTTTTAAAGGTGGCATTCCAAGACTACCCAGTTTTCCCATCCTTTCTTACTTCAGTTAAAAACACGACATGTTAGTGCAAGTGCATGAAAAGAATTCTTACAGTTTTAATGGAAATTTTAGGTCAAAACCAAAAAGAAATATTTTTAGCGTTTCTTTGAAATTCAAAATGGAAACAAAGAAAGCTATATCACAAAAGTCATTTTTTTGAATATCGAAGGTATACAAAACAAACTCTTTCCCAATCGTTTGCTAGTAACAGTCACTAAAATCCCTTTTACAAAGATCACATTACCTTTATTAAATAAAAATATCTCAGCCTTGTCACAAAAACTGACAAATCTTTTGATCACTTTACAAATACAGTATCTTAAAACTGAAAGTCCCACAGCCTAACTGTGATTTTTGAAAACTGGGTCAGGTTTTTTATTTATATACCAGAGATGAAAATATAAAAGCAAAGCCAAAATCAAGATATTAGAGTATGCAATAAAAATTAAGTTTGGTAAAGGAAGGGAGGGGGGGAGAGTTATCTAATGTGCTCTAGGGCAGATTAGGTTACAGAGTAAAATGCATGGTTAGCCTACATCATAATCACTGCAGGATTGGTTAATTTGTGGGTCATCCCTGAGCAGGTAGCACTGGGTATCCTAAACCTGATTGGGCTGCGATTGCACATTTTGAGCTTTATTTACTTTGTAGGATAACTGTTGCTGATTGCAACACATGGGGCTTGTACTGGTAGCCTAGTTGTCTAAATAGTTACTTTGTGAATTATGAACTCTTTACCATACTCCTGTTTTTGCTTATTCTACAGTTAAGAAACAAGTCACTGTAGAAACACAAAGTTTAAGTAAATAAATACAAAAACTTTATTCTTACAGTGGCTTGTTTCTTAACCATTCAAGACAAACTCCGAGTACCATTAAACATCAGCAACACACAATAAGCTTCTGCCCAGAGGTAGTGCAGTAAAACTACAGAACAGCTCCGCATGGACTATTACTTTGGAAATTGACTTTTCCTACACTTTTAGTGTTGTTAATGAAGGAGGCGTTGTTGTTTATTGTTGGTCAATTATTATTAACCTCATATCTACCAAACTCGGTTGGGGACCCTATGGGTGGGGGAAATCGTTGGGAGAAACACTGGACCTCCACGTTGTTATTATGGAATGGTTCCGCACATGCGCAAGTCATTAGGAGCCATATGTTCAAGATGGGATTGACTAAGGAAACCTATTAGCATACAAAACCTAACGATAAGCATAAACAGTTCTGAGGTTAATTACATATGATCAACAAAAAATAATGGTAAATTCATGATAGCCTATGCAACCAAAATAGGATACTAGAGAAATAGTCAAATTTCAAGGTAATACCCATGCGGAGCTGTTCTGTATGGTTAATGTTTGTTTCCGGTCCGAACATCCCTACTCGGTTTTTAATTATACCTTTCAAATCTTCATTAAAAAATGAAAAAAAATACTCCAAATATATGAATTCTCACAAACTAATATTTATCACAATAAAAAATAAAATTTATGTAAATAACTGAGGATTTTTTCCAAGTTTCAATTTCATCTTACCCATGACTTCAAGAGCTCCCGTGAGTGCGTTTGTACATAAGCAGCTTCCAGCCATGCGCATGCCCCTGCATTTCACCCACTTATCTATCATTACGTCACAACGTTTTGATGTGATTGGCAAATGTCATTTGCCTGGGCGTTCTGTCGTCATGGCATTTGAAATTATTGGCGCAGCTCATCAGATCAACCAAGTCGGAGCGTTTACTCCTGGTAACTAGGCCTCTTTTTGAATACGATTGAAATCACTCAATAAACCGGTTTTCATTCACATCTTACTTCAGAACCAATGAAAACAGGTTATTTATTTCATTAGCCTACTAATTTTCTGTTGAATGTTTCAAATTTCACCCTTGACTGATATGTGGCAAAATGTTTTTATTTCTTATCATTTGCACAATGGACGCCGCGCATATAATGGGTGTGAATTTACACAGTATTAGCGCATCAGGAAATTTTTCTAACAATATAACGAAGCCTTATCTTTTGACCTGAAGTGTTCCAAGCCCTGTACTTTAAGATCAGGTAAGAACTTGTGTCACTATTAAAGTAGTGTTTTGCTCCCAAAATCGATAAAACGAAAGGTTTGTGGCTATACTGTTAGTGACTTCAAGAGAACTTATCTTGAAAGAATTAATATTCCTCCATGGAAGTTAGTGTTATTATATGTGAGTGGCTCTCAAAAATTTAATGTACACAATATGAAATTGTAACCTACAATTTTGAAAGGAGCTCTTCTCAAATTATGAGTTAAAAGGTAGGACAATAATCCCCCCTCTCTATAGCTAACATGGCAAAATTGTAACCAGTGAACACCCCTGGGGTACGTGGTGTTATTTTTTTACTGGCAACTTGGATGTTCTGCAAGTGACGTAAGCCTGCATGGTTGTCTACTTTGATCTGTGCATGGCAAACATATTTTTTCTTGGCATTTTCAATTATTCCATTCTAAATTTCAGCCAGAATTCATTCGTTTCCTGTACTTATCTTACACCGTCATATACTCTGTACTTGAAGTGTGAGAGGTTTGTAAACTTGACAACGAATGATTTCCTGTTGAAGTCTTGAATGGGACGATTGGAAACAGCACGAAAACAGTCGAAAAAATGTGTCATGTGGAGTTGGAGTTCGGGCCGGAAACTAACATTAACCTTCTGTAGTTCTACCTACTACAAATTCCGAATGGCTCACTGTATAAGATAACTTAATTCCACCCAACCTGCTAGTCCTTTGATGGATTAAATAGGTTTGACCGGCTAGCCAAGAATAAACTATCCCACTGGCCCTACCCTAATTAAGCAGTTTGCTATGCTATAGCCCAGCCCATCCTACTAACCTTATGTTTACGGCTGCCGTGACCCTATTTAAGGATATGGGCTCAGCTATAAAGTGGTTAACCAACCTTTACAATCTCACAAACCTTTTTGAGTATACAATAGTCGCACTATTCTGTAAACACATGGGCAGACACTTCACTTCTCATGTGGTAGCAATAGTAGTAGTACTTTTGGTTAATCTTAAGAACGGCTCTCCGTCTCGTCCCAATTTTATTGTTGTTGTTATCTTGCTCTTTTAATTTTTTAATTTATTTATTTTTTATTTCTTAAATTTCTTTATTTTTTCATTTTTTATTTTTATTTTTCATTTATTTTTTATTTCGCTATTTTTCAATACTGAAGTTTCTTTTGTACTAACCTTTAGCATGACTAATGTTTGTTATGAAAAGTTCTTGGTTTTCGTATTAAAATGCGGTTGTTGGACAGTAATGAATTTTCATACTATTATGAGCTGGCCACTATAAAAGAAAACGCTCTTAATTTGTCTTAATTTTATGACAGATATTTTGTACCTTCAATAATGCAGCTTTTCAAATTAAGTGTCGGTGCATTTACCCTGGGGCCGACGATTAAAGCTGCCTTTGCTGCATTTTAATACAAATGTTTGCTATGAAAAGTTCTTGGTTATCGTATTAAAAGGCGGCTGTTAAACAGTAATGAATTTTCGTACTATTCTGTGCTGGCCACTATAAAAGAAAACGTTCTTAATTTGTCTTAATTATATGACAGATATTTTGTATCTTCAATAATGCAGCTTTTCAAACTAAGTGTCGGTGCATTCACCCTGGGGCCGACGATTAAAGCTGACTTGGCTGCATTTTCATACAATCATTCGGATTTTCATAAGCGCCATATGATAGCTCCCCGATTTCTTGGTTTTACCTTCTTAGCCCTGATTTATATATACTGTTCTTACTTGCTTTTCTTTTATCGTTTTTTATTCTATTCTAATTTATTTTAAGTTTTTCGATTGTTTTTCCACTTGATTAACTCACAGTTTTTCCCATCAACCAATATAGGAGTTTATTTTGTCTCATGTTAGGATTGTAGATACTCCTATTGTTGATATAACAGTAGAGCACGAACGATAGCCTAGAGTTTTCAAAATTGTTCAAAATACTTTATGGCTAATTTTTTTTTTTATTAAACTATTCAAATACATGACCGTAGGTAGTTCTGATCCATTCCAGTATACTTTGCTAATAATCGTAATGCAGCTTTTAGTGGTTTCCCAATCATTACGCCCCTGGTCAAGATGTTATTTGAAAACTGTTTTCTACAGCTGTTTTAACAACGTTGACGAAGTGACCTGCAGGAGTGTATACAGTGACTAACTAAGCTGTGACTTCATGACGTCCACTCATCACGCTGTACATGCATTGATCACAACATATACCATTTCTCATCTCTAAATCCACAGAGACTTTTGAATGTCAAATCGTCAATAAATACAAGATTACTACCACTGGTCTATGGGTGAAGCTAACTCTCACCCCTCTCCCATCTTGTTCAATAAGAGCAAAAAGACAATGGGAGCTACCTCTGATCTGCATGTTCAGTGGTCGTAATTAATAAGTAAATATGCTTATAAGGTGATAGCTCATACAGCTGTTTACACTGAATAAGGGTTTCAAATGTTGGAAAATCCTTTTATTGTTCCACACCTAGGAAAAAACTGAATCCATGTGTACACTACTATTAGTTTAGAGCTTTGGTAGATCCTTTCATGGCACTCTATAATGCATTGCTAGTCAAAATCACGATGCGAGACACCATAAGAAAATTATGCTTGTTTGTTGTATTTATTTACAGCAAAACCACGATATTGCTGATTAAAAGTAATCATGTGTGTACATGTCATTGATTTAACAAGTGGGTGTTTTCATTTCTAAATTTACTTTACACAAAGAACTAAAGAGGAATAGGAGGTTGTCTCTAAAGGTCAATGCATCTTATCTTTATAATCACTGGATCCACACTAAGAGCCTGTTAAAATGAGAATCTGTTTCATGATAAGGCATTCACTGGCTTTGAAAAAATATGAACACACACCCAAGACCATAAAAAGAGTATTGATGGGCTATGACGAAAATATCGTCCTGCTATCAATGGGAAAAATGTCATTGATCCAGTGCAACCTTGCCCAGTTCCATTACTTCCATCATTGTTTAAATATAAGGTAGTAGAGTATTATCACTTGTACAAATTATTTTGCAAGTGCCTTATTATATCTACCTTCATTCCATTTTTCATGGTAACCTTAATCAATGTCCATGTCTACAAAGTTGAAAGTTAAGTACCTTTAAACAGACTCATGTTCTCTTGCAACAACAGGGATGAATTCCTCTATGTCGTATTGCTTAAGCCTCTACTGTAGCAAGTTGTTTTAATTAATATCTGAAAGTTTGGTAGAGCCTTATAACTTGGGGTATCTGCTCACAATGAACTGATGTTATTAAAAATTGTTACAAAGCCATGAGTCAGTCACACTTTTCTTGGAAAGCCTAGTAATGCTATTCTGGTTGCACTTATTCGAGTGAAATTCATTTTGGATAGTATCTATTCAGTTTTAGGTTTTTTAATAACTTTAACTTGGAGTTGGCCTGCTTCTTCCTCTGGAAGCAAGAGCATGGTTTGTTAGTTTGAAATAGTGAAGCTTACTAAGGAACTTTTTTATTCTTATGTACCCCACTAGGGGGGTACTACTTACAGTGTGCCTTCTGCAGCACATTGTTGAAAATACTAAAGGTTCTTTGTAGTGTTAATTCAGCCATCAAGAGCAGTTTCTTACTTTTACTCCATATTTTTCGTTAATAGTTTCTTCCCAACAAACAGTCAAATCTCTTTAACTATATTCTACATGAATTTTTATCTCCCATTTCATAAATTTTTCAACTGTCTCTCTGAGTCTAAAATATAGTTTGGTGGTGTGGTTAGAATGCTGTATAATAATACTGTACAGTAATGTAAATAATGCATCAACACTGAAAACACACAATCTGGAACTTGGAGGTAGTTAAAGGCAAATAAAGTGAAATACAAATTGTAATTTTACCTTATTGTATGCAGATAAACATATCCAAGTGATCACAATTCTGCATTATATAAAAATTTTGTCTTCATAAAAGGTGTGAATTACTGTACTTTACATTATGAAGTACTATATTATGTCATCAAAGACTAGACATTCAGGGGTACCATATAGAGTAAGTGCTCACTAGCCTAACTCAATTGACTGTTACCAAGTGAAGTACACAAATGTAACAAAATCTATTTATAAATTTATCATGATGCAAAATTTTTGAAAAGGTAAACAAAACAGGCTTAAATTTCAGAAATAAAAACAGTCATTGTATATTTTGCACATTTTGTTGGCTTACTTTGTTAAATTGTGAACTTGCCTAATCAAGAACACTCAGGGAACACTGTATTCAGTATTTCAAATAAATATGGCAAAATTATGACAAATGCTCAACAAAAACTTTCCATCGAAAATACACAATTCATTATTATGGACAACAGTAAGGGTAGAGGAAACTAAACGGGTTATGTTTCACAGCCCAATACATATATAAATACAGTGACCCCTACCCATAAATAATATTAATGATACACTGTAGTGCCCAAGCTTTCAGACTACAACATAAATGGGTCCTTGCACCACATGATCATGAAGTCATTAAGCATTACTCTGGTATAAATATTTGTCACTGAGAGCTTAAGTTTATATTGCAGACTTTGCCTTTGTTTGCACAGGGAGATATAACTTAAATTCTGCTGGTAATTCCTCTTCTGAGTACAGACGATCGGCAAAGTACACACGCCTTATCCGACAGTTGGCATGAATCTGAACTCTCAGTGTTTCGACGTAATTTGTACCATATGCCCTACGAACAAAGTCAGCCAAATTGAACACAATTTGATTCCACCCTTCATCTAGTCTCATAGGCATTGTGCATATAAATGGCTTTACTCTCGTTGTTGACTGGTAATTGCTGGCACGGAATCTTCGCCGAACATTTTTGTCATCAAGGACCTGAAAAACAAATGGATTTTAAGCATTAAGTATACATTCAGTCAGCATTTTACAGAGTTAAGCATTAAGTATACATTCAGTCAGCATTTTACAGAGTATGGACAAAGAAAAAAGGAGTAATGAGGTCTAATCTTTCAAATATCAAGAAACTATAATATGCAATACTGTATGTTTCTCTTGAGTTGGATTAGTGAATAACTGAAAAGGCAAATCAAACAACTGGCAGGCTGATTAAGATATAGAAATCAAATAAAGCTGCCTGACTTTACATACATAAGAGAGATTATGCATGTCTTGTAGGTCCGTTCTGTTATATGGACATGAATCATGGTATAACGATGAAACTATATCTAAAATGTTCATAATTTAAGAAAAAAGTTTAAAGATAAATATTAGGAGTCAGATGGCAGGACTGGGTTAAAAATTATACCATATAAGAAATTACAAAAGTTCCATAAATAGATGAGATAATGATGAAAGGAGATGGCATGGACATTTCCTTCACACCACCCCTGGGAAATTAGTTTATGATAGTGTTTTGTGAGCCTCAGAAGGGTTGGAAGCCCTAAACATACTAGGATGAGGGTGGCAGTGAGTGGAGATTTATGGAAGCTAAAGCACATGAAAGATGGGAATGGCAGAATTTTACAGAGGCCTCTGCATCACATGGTGTAGGAGGTGATAAGAGGAAAGCTTTTAAACTATTTCTCTACAGTATTATAAAAAAACTAAAGGTGATATAAAAGAACTGAAAAATATGCAAAGTACACAAAGATTGCTGAGCCTGACAGTGAACTGCCAGGAAATGTAATAACAAATATCCACAGGAAAAATGGTTTAATGTTTAATACAAAGACCAGTTTATCTAAGTTATGCATATAAAAAGTAAGAATGGAGTAAATAAAATCAAAAGTCAAAACAAAATCTTCATGACCCTAGAACAATTGATTAAGAAGAATAAATCCTGTTACATGGAGTTCCCTGTAATGGTGGTTTTCTTACAAAAAAAGAGACAAGCAGTGGTAGGCACAATTTATATTGAAATTACACAGATTGTCAAACTAATACTTAAAAGTAAATTTAACCCAAAATTAAAATAATAAGGTTTTGCACTGATAAAAAATCCTCAATAAGTTTGGTGCTAATCAAAAATAATTCAAAAGAATGTTTCATTTTCTTGGCAAAGAACTGTATAGATTTTTTTAAGCATTAGAGAAGACTACAGGATACGGAGACTTTACAAAGAATGAATTCCCTACCAAACACTATGCATACTACCTGTGCTTTTTTAAACATGCTATATGCAATACAGTATTTAACTTCCCACCATATATTTACATTAGAATATTCATAATCTTTATAGTCACACAAAATTTTGTAGAGTATGATGATAAAGATTCTATATGTTAGAATATGCAATATACTGTATATAAAATTTTCAAAACTTAAAGGTAAAATGCACATCAACAATACCACCCACAGTTCCCCTAAATATTATTGAGTCAAGTAATACTCCCTCACCTGTACTTCAAAAGTGAAATATTTGTTCAAGTTTTTCACAATCATAACAAGATAGGGGAGCTTTATTCCCAAGGTCTTCTTAGGATCTGCTGGACATGTTATGTAGGTTGTGCTGAAAAAGACAGAAAATTGTATGAAACATGCAGATAAAGAACAGAAATTTTGAAATTAATCTTGACAAGTAAAGCTTTAAATCTTCCTTGCTTTCAAACTGAATAAGCTGAATGATACTTAGTAACCAAAAGATGTCAAAATAGAGGAACATTTCATCATCTTAGGATGATCACACGAGCCCACGAAAAGTAATGACTTCCATCTAATAATAACCTTTACCCACTTGAATACAGCCATAATTTTGGGGTTAAGTGATGTACTATGTTTGTTCCATGACAATGTATGTTCATTTCATTAATAATTTTATAATAATAATAATAATAATAATAATAATAATAATAATAATAATAATAATAATAATAATAATAATAATAATGACATTATTTGGAATGATGTCCATTAATGAATGCCAAGTTGCAATAAGCTCACTACAGTACTATTGGTAATGGCTACTATGAGTCAGTGTTCATCACCAAGTGCCAAACTCAGTTTTCCAAAGATAAAAGCAAATATCCTGAACTTCTTCACTTTACTTTGTACTCAGGTTTTGCTTTCCTAAAACAGAGCAGGAGAACTTACTGAGAAAGGGATCATTGTTAATGCAGGAGCACAGTGTGTGATTGACATTACTAACCACAATGACAACTGCGAGAGAAGTCTCAAGTGGACTGAGTTCCTTACCAGAAACAGGAACGGATGTAGCAGCAGAAGAGTCCTTAGGTAATATCTTAGGTACTAAGTGATTAAGGAATGCAGCAAAAGATAGGGGCAACTGTATACTTGGAAAAGGCTTCACCTTCTTCAGGCACTGCCATGCAGCAGTCACCCAAGGAGCAACCAATATTGCAGAGATAGGAGGTAGCAAGGTACATGCACAGGTTGGGATTTCATCTGGCGAGAGCTGGGCTCATGCACCTTGCAAGTCACTAGACAAGAGACTACTTTCCTACATGTACCATCCTTGGACCAATCTACAAAGGAACACATGGAAGTAGGGAAGGGAGGGAGGCAGTCCGTGAGGGAATTGAAAAGGTTTCAAAGAGTCAAAGGTGGCGTGTTTGTTCTTGAAGATACTTGCAGTCATTGTTTTGCCTTTTTTAATTGCAAATGGGACCAACACAAATATTCCTCATAGGGTAATTAAGGGGTGCAAGACCCACTGCAAGAACAAAACTCTTGGGGATCCACCAATACTAAGGAAATAAAGCAGTGACACAACTACCCTTGTCCTGAACACTTTGTTGTTCAGTTTTCCTCCCCATCAAAAAAACACTAGCAACACACCGTGCACACAAGAAATATCCATGGTTCCAACTTTCAGACGGTCAGAGAGAACTGCAACAAGACATCCATTGTTGACAGTGGCCAAAAACAGTCCTTGATGATGGCAGGTGAGTGGAAGGTTACACAATTCAACCACATGGTTAACAATTAGTTTCAATGACCAATTCCAGTTTGTGCTGAGAAATATATAAAGGACAAGAGTTTGTATTTCCATAGGAACCAGTTATATCTGGAAAGGGTTAAATGATGTGAAATTGGATGATTAAGCTACTTCAAATACCTAAGCTGTAAGAATGATGCAGTTGGATATGAATGGGGCCAAAAGCTAGCAGATTTGGACTGACAGTTTAATGGGTAGCAAACAACACTGCTGTACAATACTAACCTATAATTTCAAGGAATTTGAGCTGTACAATCACTTGCTTAAACTTGTATGAAAAGATAGTTTTTATAACCACACAGAAATAAGTGGATAGAGATGTTTCTACGCCTATAATCAACCAACAATACTCACCTCACGTTGACTCCTACAATTTCTAGTACAAGAGACTGGATGTCATTGTCTGTTATTCTCTTGATGTGGCCATTGCGAACCTAAAAAAACACCATAGTTTAATAGAAAAAGATAATATATATAAAAACTGAAGGAAATGATTCCTAGAATCAGACCAGATCAACAAACTAATTGTTTCCTGAAATTTGAACAGCCTTACTAGCACTTTTTATGTGGCAAGGACTTTTTATCAGTAAAGCAAATCAAACTGCACTATCCCACCCTATTCCCTACATTAAGGATAGTCTTCAACCTTGTTTTAAGCTACATCAACAGAATTTCACTGTACAGATGGATTCCCTGTTACGAAGTTTCTTTGTTATGATTTTTTATTTTACAATGGCAATTGTGAGAATGCAATCGTATATAAAAAATTTGAATTTTTATTTTTCTCCGGTACGCGATGCCCAGCTATGACAATCTCACCCAAACGCGAGGTAGGAGCACACTTTCTCTCTCAGTAAGTCATGTACATGCTAACTGTAAACATACAAATGTAATTGTTGCTGCTTTATCAGTACTGATTATTTCTTTGGCCATCTTCCTTTGTGTTTGAGAATCATCAGATATGGCTATGAAATGCACAGATGAGTTGTGTTTACTGGCAACAAGGAAAACATTATTTTGTAGGAGAAAATTAAAATAATTTAACCTTACATCTCTTATTTACAACAGATTCACCTGACCCTCACCTTAATCATAGTATACATAGTATACACTGTGTTAATTTGGTGTCATTCTGGTCATAACTACGGTACCTTTTTATTTGAAAAATCTTATGACAAAGACTAAAAATGCCTGCACATTTGGTTAAATACATCCAGAAAATTTCCTAAAAAATATAAACAAACTATATGTATAATTTCTGCACCATCTGAATAGGCTATATTGGTAACTTTATAATTGCAACAAAAGTCATCTAGAAAAAGATATTTATTTTCGGGTGTCCTACTATTCTAGGATGTGGTCCAAATCTGTAATTTTATTGTTCTTGTTGAATCTTTAAATTAACAAATATATGCTTCATGTGTAGGCACTATTCTAGTAAACAATTACCCTACTCTATTATAAAAAACCTATATCAGCTTTATGGGATTAATCTGTGCTTAAATCAACCTCAAGAGATAAAAGCAACTACCCCTCCACTTGTCAACTGTACAACCAACAACAGATATGTGTGAGTACCAGACCTTCTAAAAAATCTGTTAACAATGTACAAGCTACGCCATAGCTTAAGTTGTAGTCTACCCTCAGATACTGGTTTTACATATCATGAAGCCTAGAACTAGCCTTGTGTACCACCATTTGTGTAAATCTGGTGCCACTGTAGGCTAGACAGAGAGGTCATGTGGTCTGGCCTATGCTACCCATTAACTGTAGTGAGAATTTCAGACTGAATATGACCTAAGCTGACCTACCTTTACCTAATCCAACCTTCGATTCTTTGCACTTATCTAGCCAAAGATGCTTCACCCCCCTGGACCTCCCAAGTGAGTGATGGACCCTCCATCTGCAAACTACCCTTAAATTGTACTGGTAGGGTACACTACCAGCACCCTCGTAACCCTAGGCTACAATCGGGTTAAGCTGGCCTAGGCTTTGATAGGCTACCAAAAAATCAATCACAATAGCACAGCCTACTATGGGTTAACATTTACATTTAGATCACTAGCGATTAGGCATTTCTTATGGAATATAAAAAGCTTTTAGCCTCAAAAACGTGGGAAATGTAAAACAGGAATATGATTCATAACACAGGATACGCTAATACAGGAGTGGTAAGACCAGCCTTGGCTAGTCTAGGATAAGTTTAGCACTCGCCTACTGTACCTTTTTATCCCATATCTGAAGAGGCTTGCTGCCAATACTGTAAAGAATTGACAAAAATCCACTTTGGAATGTGTTTTTGAACATTTTTAATGGACGCCCGCAAAAGACCCTCCTCGTGTTCAGTTACGCCTAACGACCATAGGACGGAATTCACAAACACAATTCCTTGACAACATGGAATGTGTTGTTGCGACGGCTTTGTTTACATCTTATCCTCCGGGTTTTGGGAACCTTTGGTAGTAACTCTCATTCTGAGACGGTGTTTGATTTTAGGTACAATCTGCAGAAAAATTTTATATATACAAGAAATTAGGGAAAGGACGGTAGTAACGGCTGCAAACGAAGTCTTATGAATATTCTTTAGACCTTGGATGCAAAGCTGTAGGAAAGTATGTGGATGGAGTGTTGAATGGTCATGTTTGATACCTCTCTGATTAGGACAGTGAAAAGACGCTTTTGAAATAAAAAAAAAACTTATGAGTTTAAAATCTTTGCAACAGGAGAGAATTGAGGGTGAAGATTAAAATGTTTGTAATAGGAAAGAGATGGGGGTGAAATATGCGTGAACTGAAGTGATGTTACGAAGGTATATGGAAATCGCGAAGATGAAGCAATGAATGTTAATATGGATGTTGAAAGACTGGAAACAGCCGATTCATACCGGTATTTAGCACTAAATATTAAAGTTGCTGCCACAGAACAGGCGTAGCAAGAAAGGTAGAACGGTGTGTGATGAAGGATTCTACAGCATTAACTACTTCATTCACCGACATAGAGGTCTCATCAGCAGTGCATCATACCCAGAAATGCTTCATTATTTACTACTCTCTTTCACTAGGACGCTTGCTTCTTGGACATTAGGTCCTTCTAATCCCAACCCCTGCCATTCTGACGTTATGCCATCCTTTCATTCTTTTTAATAGTTAGAATTATAAACTCTTTTCATCAACATTTTGTCATCTATTTTTCTCTATATGACCAAACCATATCAAAGCACCCTGATATGCATCTTTCCTCTATCAGTAACCTTGTTTTTACCACTTCAATTCCCCATATTTCTTACCCTTTTGATTGTTCTTGCTCGACAGTACCATTTAAAAAAAATCTTAAAAGCTTCAAACTCCCTGCCATAAATCAGAATCAATTCAAATTCATTCACAAATTCCAACTTAGCTTCCATATACTCTTCTTTTATCTTCCAAGTTATTTGCATGCATCTTACTAACTTCCTTTTTTCACAAAGTCTATGACTCACTTCTTTCCTTATTTTACACTACTGCTGAGTAACTGTACGAATAAACTGCTTCCATTTTTCCACTTTTCAAATTTATACTCACTGCTTTTTATTCCTGATTTCCATTTACTCGGATGACCTGTTGCTCACTTTTACTCTCAACTTTATTTCACAATCTCTTCACCAGTCTTTGAAGTTCCGCTTCACTATGTATAGTCGACCCTGCATCATCTGCAAGCATCAAACATTTTGCACTACAGTCATGACCCCTTTACTTACCACACAACTTTGCACCAAACCTCTTGTTTCTCTGACTTCTCGCATTACTCTGTCCTAAAAGATATTTAATAGTCAAGGAAAAATAACACACGCTTATGCTTGGTACCTTTTACCCTGCACCAGTCGCCCAACCATCCATTCTATCATAAATACTCGTACATGTTTTGGTGCTCGTAGTGCTAAAATCTGCTGGGTACACATTCAGAGATGTGTTTCGTTCAAGTCTATCACTTGAACATTTTCCCCCTTCATGTTTTGATCCATCTTTATGACTCATTTGCTTATATGTTTCCATCGTTACTATGAAACAAATAGACTCCTTCAATGTCTTGTTTATTGCAGTTAATCTTCCACGACAAATCATATTTTAACTAATGCTGTGTCTTTATTAACATGACGTGCATGGTTTATGACTCCCAGTGACTGAAAGCATTTTCCATTCTTTTGTACTACTAACTGCGTTTCTTGCAATTAAAATATCATATTGCTGTTTTAAATTTAGATTGATTTTTCACAGTCAGCTCAAGAATAACTATACTTGTACACAGGGCGTTGCTTATTTAATGGAGAAAAATTAGATTTCATCGTGTGAGTAAAATTGGTCAGATAAATTTTGAAAAATGTGAAGGATTAAAAAAATCACATTGCGTCTCTCAGCTCGTATATTACATAATTTTCAGTATAGACTGATCAAATATTGATCAGAATTGCTGGACAAAACTGATATCAGCGACGTGATACATACTTTTCATTCCTCTGCACAGAGAGGTGAATCGATCTACATTGTTCTTTTGTTATCTTCGACCAGCGTTTTGAGCACTTGCGCAACTATTCAATTTTGTTTCGTTTCTAAGCGTGAGGAAGCGATCGTATTTCCAAACCACAATCATTGTAAATTGAAGTTAAATTATTACTTGTTAAAGTTTGTTACATTTTACTCGATTATTTTCTAGTTTTATTTTTACCAAGCCTCATAAAAAAGGACAGGACACCATTAACATTCACACACCTGGCATTCAATCCGTTAACGAGTTTTTTTTTTTTTTTAGCGACACACTCAGCCCGGAGGATTTGTAGGGTGACTTTCCATGAACTTGAAAGGTTCTTTGGTTTTTGGATTGTCTTTTGTTCTTTGTCCATATTTTTGGCGGTTCTCCCATCGGCCCTCGTGGTCCACCACAGTAACAGCAAAACCTTTGCTAAATGGGCTACATTCTGAGAACACCTGTACAGAGTTATGCAGTTCCATTCTATTCACCGATTTCAAGGTTCTTCTTCTTCCTAATCTCGACAAGAATAAGTAGACACTAAGAAAACAAAAAAGAATGATTTATATGAGTGAGTGTTAGCTAACCTTCTTTTCTCATAATCTAAGATTTAGTTTTAGTACACTCGATCTGAAGATGACAGGAATGAAAAGTATCTATTTTACAACAATATTTAAGAAAACAGTGCACAGTAGAATAGGAGGCCTTTCCTAACATACACAGGATCTCAATTACCATTCCATGGTACCGAGTCACTTGTTGTTTCGTCGATACGGGACAACGCACTAAATTGCACGACAGTTTCCGAGTATATTAAGCAATCATTGAGAATCACCATTAGCCATCTTAGTTGCTGATTCAGCAACGTTCGTTGATTGTACATAAAGCTGCGCTGCGCAATCAGAGCCCAATTATTCATTCTTCTTGGTAGAAGAAGACGGGAGTCACTGGATAACCCGGGTAAGACATCGCAGGCGGGATGAACTCAGTTCCTTGTTTTTATTTCGTTTCGTCATGAAACGCAGTCTTAATTCGAGCATTGAGGACCAAGTATGATTAAAATTGTTTGAGCAGTGACGTCTAAAGAAGGTTAGATTTCGGAATTCACCAAAAATAGACTCAAATGTTATTCTGCTACCTGCGTATTGGGAGGCTTTCGGGCAATGCGTTCAGTCATCTCAGTATGCAGTCTATGACACATAATCGATGTTAATATTGATACGACACCTCTTTTTGCGCTGCATACCGATACAATTGCACAGGATTTATTTTTAGATCGTGCACTGTTTTTCTCTTCTTGTCTCTGATAAACATCAAAGTTTAAACACACTCTACAGAGATTTATTGAATTAATATGAACTATTATCTAAGTATAAAATCAACGAGAGGCGAAAGTTTTCAAAGAAACAAAACATTTTCTCAAAGGCCTTTGTTCTTCCCAATGAACTTTCTTGCTATGTCCCTCTGACAATATCCTAAGGATCTGGAAGGATGCAAATTATTATTATTATTATTATTATTATTATTATTATTATTATTATTATTATAGTCTGAGCTTCAAGTTGCCAATCAAGTTATAAACAATGATCCTTTAACGTTATTTTTAGTAAGAAATAAATTTATTTAAAAACATATTTGTGAGAGAACTTTGATATATACTATAGACGCGAGAGAGAGAGAGAGAGAGAGAGAGAGAGAGAGAGAGAGAGAGAGAGAGAGAGAGAGAGAGAGCATAATAACTATAATGTAGACTTGAGTGCATAATGAAAGTGATGGCATAAGTAGTTAAAAGCTAGGCAATGTCGTTTTAGTATAACCGATAACTGTCTTAATTGTTACAATAATTAAATATTCTCATTGTTTCTGTGCTGCAAATTAGTATCGATTTAACGAAAACGCGCTAGTTCTACTGTAGCTTCCCGGGCCCTTGAGAATGATAGTGTCTTGAACAGCCACTAAAGAGACTCTCTTGGCTTCGTAAGATCCATTGAAGAATCAAGTTTTCATTTTTGAAAGCTTAGGCCGATGGAACCAGGAACAGCATCAAATACTTCTTTAGGGAGATGAATGAGAAACGCTTGGTTTTATGACTTGGTACCGCAACTGATGCGATATGGCCGCAAAGATTTTGGTTCATAATACGTACTGTTCCTTTTGATAGCCTTCTTATTTGTTAGGCTTATAACCGAAGCAATATATATATATATATGTGTGTGTGGATATATACATAATTATGTATATATACACACATATATATGTATATATATGTATATATACATACATACAGTATATGAGTGTGTGTATGTCCACTGTATTCTTGATAAACCATTTTTTTGGAGCTCAGAAGACAGCCCTACCAGAAAACTGAGAATAAAATATACCTGCAATAAATATGCTCAGGAACCGTGATAACCTTCAAATAAGACGGACCATTGTCAAGAATATTCGATTTTTGTTTAATAAACTTGAATATAAGTTTCGATTTTTTGGTCGTAAGCTCAAGGTAAGGAGCGCGAGCTTCTTACGACACGTCCGCACATAACCGTAGGATGCAACACACACTGGCAGAAAAAAAAAGAGAAGACAAGGAAAAAAAGTAAAGAGAAGTCTTACTTCATTTGGCTATGTCTATTGCGTAAGACAAGATCGAATGGTCAGTGTGGTTAAATAATGTTTATTTTTCTCATTTGTTTATGAACAATAAGTTTATAACTTGATTTTCATCAAAGAGAACAACACCGCTAAACAGACTCCAGGCAGAGAGAACCATACTCCAGGTAAACATCGGGACCTTTAATTATTGTATAATGCGGAGTGTTTAGCCATAAAAAAACTCACAAGAAACTGCTCGTTCACAGCAAAATCGCACGTCCTAATACTTTTTACGAGAAGTTTTTCCGTTTGGTCTTGGAGTAAAAACACGGACAGATAAATCTCGAAACCAACCATGATATTGACATTGCTCTTCGGAGCCGACTAGCCTAGCGCCTTTGACATTGAGGGCTGTCGCTACGTGAGATGCAGAAGAGGATGGAGTTTACTATCTTAAAGTCAGAAGCCGTCGGGTTACTTTTTTCCTTAAATTTAAAGTTGCATGCAAATTGCAGGTGTTGCTTACATCATGGGACGCTTGGGGGAATTATTTTGTGATATTTATGCAACGCAAAGGTAATATAGTTTTAATGCTATGATGTGGGGATTCGGCGTTTTCGTTAAAAATCTTCGCTTTCCCTTCAAAATTTTGTAAGGCGAGAAATGAAAATTTACGAAATATGATAATAATGAAAATAAAACCATTACAACGGCAACAATTACTGCTTTTACTGTTATAAAAATGAATGAATGAATTAATTAATAGATAATAGGCCTATCCACACATATATAAATAAATAGAAACTTACGTTCATAGCATTCTTATGTGAAATTTTTCCAATAAACTGAAAATTAAGGCTCCTTAAATAGGGGAAAATTACTTTATCAATAAAAGAAATATTGCTCAGTAATGCCTACTCACATGTGGCGCCTAAATTCTTGAAACATAAAATGAGGAAAAAGAAAATGAAAGCTTCCTATGACATTACCTCATTGCCATAATCTGACACAATTGCGTCTGTAGACTAATCTAGCTTTCCAGTACGAAGGTTTTAAATTTCATTATTATTTTGTGTTTCCATTCCTCACGCAGTCAGCGTCAGCGATCCCGGTAGCTGACCTCGCCAGACAAAGCAATCAATTAATTCATCGTGTGATTTCTTAGTCCCACAGGTGCACCGTTTCTAAATTTTGTTTAGAGTCCTCTCCCCTCAGTCTCTTCCCGCATATTTAATTGAGAGGCTTCGTTGAGTTCCTCTCTTCTCTCATTTGAGAAAGAGCCTTTAGGAACAGCTTTTGTGAGTCTAGATGTGCTAGATTACTTTATTTAACAAATTTTGTTACTAGCAATGTTGGCGGGTAGAGGCTTACCCTTCAACCTTTGCCCATCCTCCGTCTTTCGTTATTTACAATTTCACTCTCTCTCTCTCTCTCTCTCTCTCTCTCTCTCTCTCTCTCTCTCTCTCTCTCTCTCTCTCTCTCTCTCGTGCGTGTGTGTATAAACAAGTTTCCTTTAAGTAGACGCAATGGAAGAAAACCAGTACTCTGGCTAAGTGAAGGGGCGGCGGAACTATAGCTCTGGGTGGCAACTTCAGGCGTATATGCAAGACACTGAAAATATCTTGGCGGGAAAACTTATTTAAACAGATAAAAACTGGAAAAAGAGAGATTTTCTTCGACACTGTGCATAATGAAAAGAAAGAAAATGAATGATAATGAAAACAGAACCTCGAAAACATCAGGATTCCGAATAAATTATTCAAAAGAATGTAGCGTGTTACCACAGGTCCCAAAATGACCATTTCCGGATGCATACTTGCGATAGATAACAAGTTCCCTGTTATCCATGAATGTTTCAAGGCGATATCTTCAAACACAAGAATACTGTCATCCCTTTGGTTATATCATCGAAACTGTAATCGCTATGAGGTGCATAGCCCATTCTGTGAAACGATGGGGGGAAATCATGGTATGTGATAATGGTTACACGAACGATATTTCAGAGGGAAAACTCAACAGCATGATTCAGATGTGGGTATAAATTCATAAGGCATGTATATCCTCTTCCAACAGGAAATGGTATTTGACCAGCATATGTTATTATTATTATTATTATTATTATTATTATTATTATTATTATTATTATTATTATGGAAAATGGACATGTATACCCATGGAACAGATCACTGGGCCATGCACGTAATAGCAGACCTCCGCAGGATAAATAATTCATATATATATATATATATATATATATATATATATATATATATATATATATATATATATATATATATATATATATATATATATATATATACATACATACTTACATATATGTATATATACATATACATATACATATATACATACATGCATAATTCACTTTTAAGAATTTCCCTTAGAGGTTAGGCTAATCGAGGTTCTTGTTGAGAAGAGACTGGTCACCTCTTTTTAACATTTCACTAAAAAGTACTTTGTTCTCTAATTTTAAAGACTTGAATCTAACGAATGAACAATAAGGATGAACATTTTCTAAACTATCCAAATTCACGCCATGTTTTTTGGAGCCAAAATTCTACGTAACGAGCTACCAAGATGACGCTCCCATCTAACCCAAACATGATGTGAAGAAGAGGAAGCAGATAGGCATATTGGTCTAACCTCGGACGTTCCTGGATTGTTCTCAACAATGAAATTGCCGATGGAATGTTGAACGCAGCCCACTCCTTAGCGTTAAAACGGACTGTGATTGTCCTTTGTTTATTTTGATAACAGTCATTTCTAACATTCAATCTACTGACATGCCACCGGCAAAAATTGTAGACCCACATTATCACGCATTACTCGCCCGCACTCTGAAATTTACCATAATCTTCTCATTGTTGCATAAGTATGCTGTGTATTTGGTACAAATACATTATATATATATATATATCATATATATATATATATATATATATATATATATAATATCTATATAATATATAATAATATAATAATAAAATAATAATAGTATATATTATTTATAATTTATAAATCACTATACTTATACGGCGTACATATATAACCTACAAGTATCGATGCAAAACCTAGCTTATGTGTGTGCATGCATATTCACGCACTGCGTTATCCATTCAGTGGGTGTCACTAACAATACGTGTTTGTGATGTAATTTTGAGAGAAAACAAGCATGTCTTTCTTGCAATAGATTCACCATCTCCCTCTCTCTATTTCCTGATTAGATTACCGTGGTTGTAGGTACCCTTACCAAGGGATAATGTCTGCTGGTGGCGAGCTCTGTGTTTATACTTACCTTCGTCGAGCCCGGGGTCAGCCCATTAAACCTGACTCTCCATAAGTCTACAAAATGGAGGTAGGCCTACATTAGTGTGGGCTGTGATGCGTTAAGTAACATCCTTTCTTAAGTAACCGTCACTTTTGGAGGTATGACTAAACTAGTACTGCTATTCTTGCTACTACTACTACTACTACTACTACTACTACTACTACTACTATAATAATAATAATAATAATAATAATAATGATTATTAATAATAATAATTATTATTATTATTATTATTATTATTATTATTATTATTATTAAGGCATGTATATAAAAAAAGTAAAGGTTAGTATGGAATGTACAAGAAATACAAATTCTAAATGAATGTATACAAGAAATACAAATTCTAAATGTTTTTAAATAATTATTTTAAATATTCATATATATATATATATATATATATATATATATGTATATATATATATATATATATATATATATATATATATATATATATATATATATATATATATATATATATATATATATATATATATATATATATATACTAAAACCGCGGGTACCGCTAACCTCATTACTTTGTTTAATATTCGACAGACAATATCAGCATATAGATTACAAACGTGTGAACTTTTGCATTTTGCAATAATGACATTGTTGCAGACCGCAATTGTTCATACCAGTATCTCATCCTTTTACAAGCGAAAGTTTCAACTGCGTTCGAAACCGTTCACACGTCAAATAGCAAACATTGCAAGCACTGGCTTTCTTTATTATTTATTCAAAATAAACACAGTTAAAATAAGATCTTCATCACCTTTCACTGCTTGCACTATATATATATATATATATATATATATATATATATATATATATATATATATATATATATATATATATATATATATATATATATATATATTTAAGCGTACGTGTGTTGCATGTATCATTATGTTTACGCACAGTTTATAACTGCGGTATAGGAGCGTTTAACCACAAGAAGAATGTTCCTTAATTCTCTACCCTAATACGAAAAACATTGTTAGTGCATCCTCACGAAACTCCCCGTGCGAGATCTGATACGGCATTGTCTATCCCTTAAGCAGGTTTAGACAATAACGTCAAGAGAAAATAATAATGCGTCATGTGTCTAAATAAGAGATGGAGGAATCTTTCACCCTCCTTTTTAAAATTATATTTCCAGAGAGAGAGAGAGAGAGAGAGAGAGAGAGAGAGAGAGAGAGAGAGAGAGAAAATTTACCACCCACTAATAATAGACGATAGTGTAATGGCGTTAGACTCAAGGTAATCAGCATTCCGCTCACCTACCCCCACCCCCGACATTTCCTCCCGGGCCCATCCCCTCACCTACCCAATGAAGAGGACAGCAAAAAGATAAAAACCTTTCGCTTTCAGTGTTTCTTCAGTTGTCTCCCTTGTATCAGTTATTTTATTTCTCTTTATTTTCAACTTAGACTTTTTGTTCTTTAAGTTTTTAAGTACGAAAATTTCAGAAATTATCTTAACTATCTGAACGAACGAAATTCTCAGCCATCCGGCAACGCGCCAAATTGGTCTTTCCTTTTACGGTAAAGAAAGGAACATCACCGATATTTGCCATATTGTGCTGTCGTCCCGAAATAGAACGCTACTGCAATTTATTGACCAACTATAATTCATCTCAAATTCATGCTCTAAAGCCTGTGGGACATTTCATTCATTGGGAATAAGAACTGAGAAAAAAGTACAAAGTAAAAAGCAGGCACCACTGAAAAATCCCTCGGGGAAAGAACGAAAGTCCGCCAAAGCAGGGTCGTTCTTATTACACCAACACTTTACGCAACCATTATTCGCCTGCAGTTCTCTGAACAATTCAAGGATCAGTTATTCGTCCTGATGCCTTTGTTTTTCATAAAGCCACCAAATCACTTGTCAAATGTTTCTGAGCAATGATTTCTGTTATTTCTGCTGTACTTCTGTTTGCACCTCATAATTTTCTTTATGCGTCTAACTTAGCCTGCGTTATCTAATGCTGTTACTTTGCCAGGTTTTGTCTTGCTTCAGAGGAGGAAGAAAAGTAGGGCGTCTAATCTAAGAGTGAATTATAGCTGTTCTCATCCTTCCTCAAAATAACATGTATTCATATTTACATCAAACTATCGATAATCAACAATGTTATAAAATCTTGGGTTTTACCATAGACTGTACAATGGTCTTGGCTTCTTGAGGGTGCACCCAAGTACACTTCCCTCTTTTGTTTATTTATATGTAATCAGTTATTCACTATTTAGTTAGTTTGTTCGTTTGCTATACTCTTCATAAAGGTTTTAGTTTTTTGTTATAATTCTATTTGTTGCAATTAAATACATAAATTTAAATCGTTGGGGGTGATCCATGAACGAGAGCCCTCGCTAGAATAAGGCCATCTTAATCTACAGCATTTTACAATTTGATCTCTATAACATTGTCAAGCAAATTTAAGGTCTTTCGCTCTGTTATATGTAAAGAGTATTCATTAATAAATATAACAATAATACCAGATTAGAGGGCTATGATAGAAAGCTTTACTAATTATGGTGCTTTTTAGGCCAAGAGGGTCAAACAAGACGAAAATATGCATATAAGAGAGAGAGAGAGAGAGAGAGAGAGAGAGAGAGAGAATAAACAAGATTAACTTAACGAACACGAAAATGCATAAAACCAACGAAAGATGATGGATGTGAAGATGTAAAATTGGTGAATGGTACCAACAAGACAGCATCCACACTGAGAAATCAATGTTTCAAGGCCTACGCATTAGTTTTTCCCGTATTTCACCATTCGAGAGGTCGGATTCATAATCCCCCAAACCTTTCAATAACTTGCATTCTTCTCTGTAAGCTTTAAAAATATGTCGGATGTTAGAACCCGTCTTCCCGTTATGGATCAACAAGTTGGCTTTTCTCTGAATCTCTCTTTTTAAGTTCATAATTTCCAGTGATGCTTCTCGTTCTAGGTTTTAACGGTCTTTTAGTAATGTTTTAACGGTTTTTTAATAATGATTTCTTTATTTAATGTCTTCCCTCGTTTTCACCTCAGAGAGTGATCTGTGCTACATGAACACAGGGTCGTAAGTCTTTTATTTTTTTGTATCCTCTGTGAGGTGGAATAAAAATGAGAGGTCGTATGGTTATGTTTGACTCTAAGTACCATTTACTATAGAGTACAGTACAAGTAACCGATGTTTTATTATTTCTACAAAGAAAACATTCGGAAGGCACTTTTCTGTCCACACTCAGATCTTAAAAGCTACTGAGGCTACAGGGCTGCCAGTTGGTATGTTGATCATCCACCCTCCAGTCATCAAACACACCAAATTGCAGCCCTCTAGTCTCAGTAGTTTTTATTTTATTTAAAGGTTAAAGTTAGCCATAATCATGCGTCTGGCAACGGTATAGGACAGGCCACCACCGGGCCGTTGTTAAAGTTTCATGGGCGGCGACTCGTACAGCATTATACCGAGACCACCTAAAGATAGATCTATTTTCGGTGGCCTTGAATATACGCTGTACAAAAAAGGCCTATTGAGAACCTGTACACAAAATTATTTGAAGTTGAATTAAATACCCCAGTTCCTCTTAATCTCTCGCAGTCTTATGCATTCGAAATGATATTTTTCGTATTTTCCACCACAATGGTGAGTCCTTCCAGAATGTTCTTTACGTCATTCAGTGGTTCTCCCCCCCCCACCTCTGTAGAGCTGAGCACTGAATTGGAAAATAACGGCGTTTTGCCAGTTCTTGGTTCAGAGGTTCATAGGTCAGATAGTCATTATGCCTTTGCTGTGCATGGATAAAGCCCACTCACTCAGAAAGCTACACAGTTTTCTTTTGCTTATCACTCTATCCAGCTTTGGAAGGGTGTAATTTTGACAACTGTTCTTGCTCACATCTCGTATTGGCGATTATCAGTTTTTTAGACAGAGAGATTTATCACAAATATCAAGCTTTCAGTAGGTTAAGATACCCATATTCGTCTCTGTTTAACCCTAAAAATTCTTTCTTGTGCGACAGATTCAAAACACCTTTTGATCACAAAAGTATCCTAAAGTCACTAGATTTGAGAGTCAACACCCTTTAAAAATATAGAAAAAGTAGCTCGTAATCAGCTCAACGTAAACTTAGTTTTCCCTTTGAGCCAGTCGTTAAATAGGGAGGGTTGGAGTCAGCTGCCAACGTAAATTATGAAATGAAACGCTGTAAAAGGCTCTGCCGCTCATCACAAAATGCGATCCCTATTGGGGATTACACCGAAGAAGAAGAAAATGAAGATTATATATCAGCTTTTACGTATAAAACAATTTATTGATATAAAAGTAGATTTTTAATATGCAGCAATTTAATTACGACGTTGTGAATTTCCTAACAAGAAGAAGATTCCCACGAGGGAAATTCCCTGACAGCAAAGAAAACGCAAGACACTGAACAAACAAAAGGCCACCTCCTGAGGATAGAACTACCTACGAGCCCCTAAAACAACCAAAAAAATGTTTCCCACAGAAGCCGAGAGGAATCTAAACGTTTGGGAAAGTAACGACAAGACTACTTATACGTCATCGAGATCCGAAATGGTTAAATGGCGGAAAATTGCAGGTGTCAGGGTTCTGTAGAAGTTGGGATTTCTCGTCCTGATTCTGTTTTTCCTAGTTTCGAGTTGCCTTTCCTTGTTCAGGCCGGATTTCTTCTTCTTGCGCAATTTTGATTTGATTTACTTCATTTCTTCAGACCAGGGTTCCGTCAGGGTATTAGGTCTATTACACACACAAACATATGATTATATACATACGTATATAATTATGTATGTATGTATATAGATGTGTATATATATATATATATATATATATATATATATATATATATATATATATATGTGTGTGTGCGTGTGTGTTTTTCTTTGCATATATGTGTATGTGTGTATGATATATATATATATATATATATATATATATATATATATATATATATATATATATATATATATATATATATATATATATATATATATATATATATATATGTGTGTGTGTGTGTGTGTGTGTGTGTGTGTGTGTGTGTGTGTGTGTGTGTTTGTTTTTGCATACGTGTTCGTATGTGCGAGTGCGATGTGTATATATATATATATATATATATATATATATATATATATATATATATATATATATATATATATATATATATATATATATATATATACGTGTGTGTGTGTGTGTGCTTGAGTGTCATTCAGCGGTGTGAACACCTCTGCAAAAGGAGCCACTGTACTGTAAAAAAAAAAAGTACAGCTGAATGAAATACCGCCTTGGTATATAGATTACTGCCATTTCATGCTCTGTGAACTTTCCATTCAGTCGGACCCGGCTAATCTTTATAGCGTGTCGGAGACTCATCTCTTAAGTACCCAGCATCCACTGAAGGTCATTCTTCTTGATTAGATAATTATAATCGGGTTCGTAGTAACTGGGCAAGAGTTGAATGATGGCTTTTTAAGGCTCATTCATACGAGAAATATACACTAGGAGAGAGAGAGAGAGAGAGAGAGAGAGAGAGAGAGAGTAGTATCATTACCTGCAGAATTTTTGTTTGACTATACAGACTATATATATATATATATATATATATATATATATATATATATATATATATATATATATATATATATATACATACATACGCATATATATAAAGTATAAATACACGTATGTAGTATATATATATATATATATATATATATATATATTATATATATATATATATACACACACACACACACACTTGTCACACATCATTTGTTCATATTTTCCCAATAAACAGGGACACAGAAGAAGTGTCCGAAATATATGATTGCAACGTATAAATAGTGTTTTTATGGGTCTTTTTATTTTCATAGTATGCTGTTGGATTACAGTAAAAGACATTCATATATATATATATATATATATATATATAAATATATATATATATATATATATATATATATATATATATATATATATATATATATATATTTCCGACCTTTATCGGGATCGAACACAGGTCTTTCAGTTGGAGGGTAAGGGCGCTGTGTGGTCCGGTTAGCAGCACCCTTGCCTTTCGATGGAAAGACCTGGGTTCGATCCCGATGTGAGTCGGATATTTATTTCTGTTCCACACGTGATTGCGTGTTGATTACTTCTATCATACACACACACACATATATATAGCTATATAGAACACACTAGCCACGTGTCATAGGCATTGGGACCTGTCCCCCCAACTGGCTGTCGGCCTAAGAAACAGGAGATCAGCTCCTGCCCTATGAGCCTACAGAGGCCCAGAAGGACTTTAACTTTAAAATAGATTGATAGATAGATAGATAGATACTGTATATTTAGATACACACATATATGTTACCACCTAAAAGCTAATTTATGGATAGATAGATAGATAGATACTGTATATTTAAATATATATATATACATTACCACCTAAAAGCTAATTTAGCTCTTCAATGGGAAGTTTGGTAGAGCTATAGACTAGCACTCGCTAGGCCCGAGTTCGATTCTCCGGCCGGCTGATGAAGAGTTAGGGGAATTTATTTCTGATGATAGAAATTCATTTCTCGCTATAATGTGGTTCGGATTCCACAATAAGCTGTAGGTCCCGTTGCTAAGTAACCAATTGGTTCTTAGCCACGTAAAAGAAGTCTAATCCTTCGGGCCAGCCCTAGGAGAGCTGTTAATCAGCTCAGTGGTCTGGTAAAACTAAGGTATACTTAACTTAAAAGCTAATTTGTTTCCTAGTAAAATCGATTACTCTTATTATAAGTAGACAGGGTAGAAAATGCATAACTTACCACCTATTTAAATACAAATCTATCCAAGAACATAAACTCACGGAGGGAATTTGCAATGTTATCTCTCCAGTTATTCTAATTTCCCTTATTCTTCTCCGACCTATGACCCCGCGTGACCTCGATACTTCGAAAACAGGGCACCGGACTGAAACACAATAGAACCGTGATGACGGAACGAAATTGCTAAAGCACCATCCGTCACAATTCACATAGTGGGCTTCTTTCAATATTTTTGGAAGTATGTCTCGAATTTGGTTTTAGTGCACCTGCTTCTGGTGGTTTCATCAGCCACAAAGCTTTATTATTATTATTATTATTATTATTATTATTATTATTATTATTATTATTATTATTATTATTATTATGAAAAAGGAAAAAACAATTCTGGCAAAACCTCGTTAATTTTTCACTAAGATAAAAATACATTAAAATATCAGTATTATTATTAATAAACAGTCCTTTATTATTATTATTATTATTATTATTATTATTATTATTATTATTATTATTATTATTATTATTGAGATGGGGAAAATAAAATTCTGCCAATACATGGTTTAATTTTCTACTAAGATAAAAATACACAAATATTTAAAAAAAAATACCAGATTTTCTTCCGTAATTGTAAACTTTTATTATTATTATTATTATTATTATTATTATTATTATTATTATTATTATTATTATTATTATTATTATTATTATTCAAAAGGAGAAAGAAAATTTCTGCTAAGATAAAAATGCATAAAATTATATAAAAAAGTCAGAATTTCTTCTTAAATTATAAACAGTCCTTTATTATTATTATTATTATTATTATTATTATTATTATTATTATTATTATTATTATTATTATTATTCAAAAGGGGAAAGAAGAATTCTGCCAAAGCACGGGTCAAATTTCTCCTAAGATAAAAATGCATATAAATATTATTTAAAAAATCAGGATTTCTTCTGTAATTATAAATTGTCCCTTATCATTATTATTATTGTTCCAAAGATGGAAAGAAAAATTCTGGTAAAACACGAGGTTATTTTCCCCTAAGATAAAAATACATAAATATATGAATATGAAAACAGAATTATTTCAACAATTGTAAATTGTCTTTTATTATTATTATTATTATTATTATTATTATTATTATTATTATTATTATTATTATTATTATTATTATTATTATTATTAGTAGTAGTAGTAGTAGTAGGAGTAGTAGTAGTAGTAACCAAAATTTGCGCTTATTCATTTGGAACGAATCTAAGCCGCAAACACTTTACTTTACTTTAGGCCCATATCGTGAAATAAGCGAGTGAAAGACCTATAAGAAGAGATGATGTGTAAAATGCAGATGAAAAATACGTAGAAGCAAAAATATTTCATCCAACATAAATATAAGCAACAAAAAAGCGGTTAAAAATTATCTGAAAAGTTCAAGAATTTGCCACGGAGAAACAGCATCAAAACTTCAGTAAAACCGAGGTATAACGCGACAGATCCTCTTAACAAATAGCCGAACATTCTTAACCCGCTTCAGACATTTCATTCGATCAAAAGACTCGCGAAACAGAGCGAGAGAGTAAGAGGGGTTCCTTAAGCAAGCGCACAGGGGTTCCTTTTAGCTGTAGGAGGACACAACCTCTGGCGGGCGGGCCTCATTGATTGGTGATGCGTGCGGGCTTGAAAGGGGATCTTTGCGATGCGATGATCTCAAGTGAGCGTCGTTGCCATCTCTGCGCCGCCGTAACCCACTACCCCAACCCCAGATCCCTTCCCCAACACACATGCACCCCACCCACACACACACACACACACACACACACACATCTTCGTACATAACATAGAGCCACTCCCTCCAAGGCCTTCCACATTTTAGCCGTGACTGTTATCGTTGACTGTTGGGATCGTTCTTCTTCTTTTTCTTTTTCCCTGCCTTAGAACTTGCAAGTCGAGAGCCCCTTTTCCTCGACAAGCGAACTGGTCTGGATTGACGCTGTTTTGTCGCGCCAAAATATGTCGTATGCGTACGTTTCCTCTTCCTCGTTACCGCGACGCAGAATAACTGGGGCTGGGCGTAAATGTATCGCATGTGTGGGTTACTTCGGGACATTTGTAGCAGTTATGCGGGGACTTCAGTTCAGATGCTAGAAAAGAATGCTGTTTATTTTTAGTTGCGCGGCGCCTCGCGAACTCGCGTTATTATCATCGGGCGACTAACTTATTTCCTTGATGAAAAACAGCCGGCAGGAAAATATTTTCGTATTCTTGGGTGAAGAGAAGAAACCGTCATGTCTTTCCAAGTCAAACTAGGTCTCTACAAGAAAAGCTTGTTAAGGTTCTTATTTCCTAAATAAAGGCAAACCTACA
Organism: Macrobrachium rosenbergii; assembly: GCF_040412425.1. Lineage (NCBI taxonomy): Eukaryota > Metazoa > Arthropoda > Malacostraca > Decapoda > Palaemonidae > Macrobrachium > Macrobrachium rosenbergii. The sequence goes on from NC_089781.1 coordinate 88,474,021, forward strand.
TTTTACGAAAGGCTTTGATGAATTATACAGTTAATACACAGGAATGTAGAGAATTCCACATTCTTGACATGAATTTTATTGTTATTATTACGTTTCTAGACTTTCTTATGCTCGCCGGAATTATTGGTTCTTAAAAAGTGAACCTTTGAGCAACGTAAAATTCAAGAAGTTGAACAGTTAAGTAGGGAGAGATCAAATGGGGCTTTTGAAAATAAAAGCCCGAAAGCAATGCAGCTGGAATCGATTGAACACAGCAAAAATCTTATAGCACCATCGATTTTGTCATTTAACTAATCGCTCCTTTGTTCTCAAAAGACTAAATATAAAAAGAATATAACAAAGTTAATGGATAACAATTTCGTTACATCTTCTCACATTAACTTTGTGCATATCATTACTCCTCGGATTGCGCTGTTCGAACTCTGTTAACCTTCGAAATTCCTGCTTAAGTTCGCAACTACGTACTCGGACAGCCTTCCAAGTTATAGGCGCCATTCTCCTCTCCGTTTCCATGCTTTCTCTTGTTTCTCTCGCGAATAGGCCTATCCTAAAGGCGCTGGTTACCAGCCTAACTGGACTGTATAAAAAAAAATGTACACCATATGCTATTCTTCCCAAGCTTTAGCGTGATCTGAAGCACTGGAATTTCGTATCTATTATTGAGAAAATGAAACATGTTTATTGACTTCCAGAGATGTGGCGGGAAACTTACTGAAAGCATGAGTCTAGGCTTTAGAGGAGCTATAATACAAAGTATCATAAGCGCCATTGACAAAACTGCCAAAACTTCGTAAAAACCCAAAATTTCACCCACAAAATTGCAAATCTACGCTAGAATGAAAATGACATAATCTTATAGCCATCAAATATTAAAGAGAGATTTCTTTTTTCGTACGGAGACTAACAGATGGAATCTTCTAGTAGCCTATGTGTCGTCTTCCCAATCGCTTCATAATGAATAACCCTGTAATTATTACTACTTTACATTGCATTGAAGCTTTAATTACGTGACTGTTGTATCAAAGAGCTCTGTCATCAATTAAGGAGAATTATATAACCAGTTCTCAGGAGGAAGCATACCACTGCTAAGCCAGGCAATATCCTTTGCCGTAAGCTAAGATTCTGTATAACGTTTGATCTTCCGTCACTCGAGAATTAAAAGATAATTTGGAATCTGATATAGGTCCAAGAATTTCATTTAGTTCTGCTTGACCCTGACCTTTTACTTTAAAAGGTCAAACTGTTTACCTTAATTGTTAGAAAATTTCCGTTGTAATTCATCAGTAAAGAAATGGATGCCGTAACTGTGTACTCGGCAATTAAGAATTTTAACCACTGAAAATCTATATCTTTTATAATGGATGTCGATGTTTTCATTGTAACAAATCCTTGGTTCTGAGAGAGAGAGAGAGAGAGAGAGAGAGAGAGAGAGAGAGAGAGAGAGAGAGAGAGAGCGTGAGCCACACGTTTTCACACAGCCATCCCTCAATATGATTCTCGGACACTTGGGTATAAATCTTTGAACAGTTGGTTCACTGATACACAACTAAGCACACACACACACACACACACACACACACACACATATATATATATATATATATATATATATATATATATATATATATATATATATACATAGAACGCACGCGCGAGCGTTTATGATTGCCATTCTTAAAGATTCGTTTTGTTCCTTGTAGAGAAACAGTCAGGAAAAATTAATCACGAGAAAAAGAACACACACCATGACGCTATGCGTAAAGTTAATAATGATAAAAAAAAGTAAAAAGTGAGCAAACTCCCGTAAGTCAGCTTTTTCATAACGAATCCAAAAGTCACTGGAGATAAATGCTACGTTCCCTTCCTACTTGACGGGAACAGCTTTTTTCTTTCTTGTTTTCTCTTTTTAGGTCTACCTTCTTTTGTTCTCTCAGCTTGGCTACGCGTAACATTTCTGAATTATTGGTGAGGAGGCACAAAGGTCTTGTCAATATTTCATGCTTGCAGTCGGCTCTTGTTCTTAATAGATCGCGCTGGTCTATTTAGTTATTGATTTGTGGCCCTGTTGCGCAATGCTTATATAATTCGCATTCCGATTCCTGTCGATAATTCCTAGACCGAGGATGACCGCTTTATGTCTTAGTCAAACGATAAGCTATTTTCTCTAAGAGGGTTGGTCGCCGATGTCTTCCTTAGTACAAGAGAGGCTCTGGAGAAAAAATCAGGAAAATAGTCTCTGTGACGTTCATCCTTTGACTGTGGAATGAAAGGTAAAGCCTCTTCTAAGAAGTATAAGTTCACATTCTTGTCACGGTTAGCAGGGAATAGCTAAGATTAAATGACAGATCTTTACGATTCAAAGATAATTTTTGTTAGCATACGATTACGACCTTTTGCTGAGAAGTGACTCATTCCACAGGCGTTGGAATACTTATAGGTCTATCTTGGAGCCTGTTTTTGACAGTAAAATGTGACCATAAGACTATATATATATATATATATATAGATATATATATATATATATATATATATATATATATATATATATATATATATATATATATTTATATATATATATATATAATCTCGCCCTCGAGTTTATTGTTTACAGATTTGCAGTGATATTCTTAACTATGAATATGCCTTTTCTCTTTCCCAAGCCCGGAAAAACAGGGAAGGTTGGAGTCAGGAAGGGCATCCGTCTGTAAAACACCTGCCAAAACAAATTATGAAATGAGCCGTTAGAGAAGGCTCATTACAAACAGCAACTCCGTTTAGGGACACACACATACACACACACACACACACACACACACACACATATATATATATATATATATATATATATATATATATACACATATATATATATATATATATATATATATATATATATATGTGTGTGTGTGTGTGTGTGTGTGTGTGTGTGTGTGTGTAAAACTTGAGTATTTAGCACCCTTTCATACCAAGGTTTGATTTTTTGAGGAAAAGTAAGTAAATACGCACTGTTGAACACTCCTTTTCATTACTTCCGTATTTCCAAGCAGTGACTTTGTTTCCTGACATTGGACGACTGTAGTGGTAGCAACCAGGACACACACATACAGTATGTATGTATATATATATATATATATATATATATATATATATATATATATATATATATATACTATAATATAATCTAGCTAGAGTTGCTGGTTTTATAGCCTTTTCCTACAGTTCATTTACAATTAGTTTATATATATATATATATATATATATATATATATATATATATATATATATATATATAACATAATATTTGAAGTTGCTGGTTTTTATGAGCCTTTTATACAGTTCATTTATAATTAGTTTATATATATATATATATATATATATATATATATATATATATATATATATATATATATATATATGTGTGTGTGTGTGTGTGTGTGTGTGTGTGTGTGTGTGTGTGTGTGTGTGGTGTCAGAAAAAAAAATAACGTCTTGCTGATCCATGTACTTATTAAAATCAAATAAGAATCCTTGGCATTTTTATATCCCTCAAGCAACCACGACTTCACTGACGAAAGGTATTGATACTTACCGCTTGTTCCAGATTTTTTGCAATAAAACTTATAATTTTTAAAGCATACTGTTTTCCTAACCCTTATCAACGTACTTCACACTTATCGGTCTCACGAGAATGGTTTCTTTCATTAATCTATATCCTCGCCCCCACCCCCGTTGCCACAGATTTCCAAATCACCCGATGGTACCTCACATCAAGCAGCCAAATTCCATCTTGCGTACGCACAGAAATTTATCACATCTGTAAGACACCTGATGAATACATTGCATTAGAATGAAACAAATGATGAATGAAATAAACTTAACCATCATCGTCAAGAGCGGGGAGACCGTAGTTCAGGCCTGAAAGACAGGCCGTCGACAGTTTCTAGAAACTGTGAAAAACAAGATCCTTTTTATTACAACCAAGGCTCTTTAATGCAACCATACACTTTCTAGGCGGCAACTAAAGGCTCTCCTTTTAGGCCTATTTTGCGGGGGGTCAATGCTCGTTTAATTTTCTACGTCGTAGGATATACAAACAGACGAAGAACATAAGCCTAGCACTGTACGATAACTACAGAACGTAAACAAACCCGTATGCAGTTCGGCAGATACAATTTATATACTGTATTACCATTTAAAACCAGAAAAATTTAATTTCGTCGATGCTATTTTTTAATGGTTTAGAATCTCTTTGTGTGGCCTCCAATATAAATGTTAAGTTTTAATTGCAAGAATTAGCTATAAAACATTTACGACAAGCGCGTATACGTCTGGCAAGGACACTGAAGTTAGTTCGTGCGTCTGTTCCGAGCAGTTAGTCGCCTTGAGTCGTTGCTCGAGAAGAGTCGTATCATTTCGCGCTGTCCAAATTGTGCCATTCAGTTTGCGATCATACTATGTGACTCTGGGGGACGTACGAACTGATTGGCTCTCCGATTTCTTCTCCTTTTCTAAATACACATAGGTATGTCTTTTACTTTCCAGTAGTAAGAGTAAATTCTGTATAGTATCTAGAATGAGGTGACACCACTTGTTAGGCCTAAACCTGTAAAACGCCCCGAAACCCGTGTATGTGTTACCATAGATCTAGTACAATGAAATTCCCCCATACACGGTTTGAATAGGCCCGTGCAACTTTTGCTAAAAGGATTGGTTAATAATTCGTGTTTACTCGTAAACAGGCATATCGGTTTGTGTGATACTCATGAAGTACATTTTGTTGTCATTCGATAAATTTCGTGAAAGGAAATACAATGATCTTGATATTGGGGTGTGCAACATGCTTATGGAGCTACGCCTACGAGATTGCAAATAGACAGTTCATCATTAAGTGAAGGGCAATGGGGTCGTGTTTTAAAGAAATGTCATTTGGGCATATTGTATTGTTAATCTGGCGACATTTCAATCCATAGTCTTGAAGTATATCTGTTCAGCATGTAAGTAAAGGGCAATAAGGACAGTTTCTAAAGAACTGTCATTTGGGCGTATAACTGCATTGTCAAGTTAGCTGCATTTCAATCCCTGGTCGTAAGAACTCAAGCATTTAATTAAGTGGAAGGCAATAAGGACGTGTTCTAAACAACCGTTATTTGGATATATAACTGAATTGTCAAACTATCTGCATAGTGCATTTCCAATCCATGGTCTTTGTTGTTATAAGTATCAGTGTGAGAGGGTTGTTACCACGTGGATGGTGATTACGGGGAGTGGTTTGTTGTCAGGAGCATACAGCCACAGGTGTCGCTCTTCGAGGTGATACCTGATGAGTTAAGTTAAAGAGATCTTACTGTGGTATGCCAGTGAGTCACCCAGAAAAAAAAAGAAAAGCTACGCGATAGATTTAGCGTTAGTAGTAGGTGAAGACATAAAACTGTTTTGTGTAATACAGGATTGCGAGTCAGGCTACGTTGTACGTGGTTTTTATCAAGGGATGTTGCTCGTAAACCCCCAACATTGATTTTGTATACTTTGTGTTTTGTTTTGGGGTTTTATATTTTAGACGTAGTGCAGTTGAATGTGTCTTTTGTGTTTTCTTTGGTGTTAAGAAGGGAATTGGTTACGCCTTAGTGCGACTTTGTTTACATGTTTCGGTCATTATGTGTCGGAATGTTTTTATGCCCTGATATCCGTAGGTTTACATTTCAGCGGAAGTCGTTAGTAAAGCGAATCTGTTTAGGTATTTATTTTGGGCCAGATTAATAGTAAACGTACTGATGGATAAGGTTACGCCCATTCTCTTTGAGTTGCATTGGCGCGTTATTGTGAAACGTTTAGACTTACGTAGAGATAACGAATGAAAAGAAAACTTTCAAAAGACTTCGTACAGAGAAACCGAATATACGAATACACGGAGAAGCAAGGGTATAATAGAGGGTAATGGGACCAAGACGCAACAAAGAGTATTGGAAAATGGACTTTAGAATACACAGTATCTAGCTTATTCAGCGAGTTTCCTACTTATCAAGGGACTTGACGACTAATTTAACAAAAATATACGTTGGAAAAGTAAAGGGAATGACAGAACAAGTAATTCCAGAAAACTGTAAATGACAAGTACCTGGGACCCACCGGGTGGACCAAGTGAAGGTCGAAGGCCTCTAAAAACAAACGAGGATGATGAATAAAGAAAATTTTGCAGAGTGTCAGAGTTATAAATAAACTATTTGTACTGGTTCATGAGAAAATTAAAATTTAACACATGCATTTTATAGTCAACTCGGTTTATTTGTGTTAGTAAAAATTATCTTGCTCAAGCATTTTATAGTCATCTTAGTTTATTTGTGTTAGTAAAAATTATCTTATCGAGTATTTCATACTTTAGTAGACCACGATTCGGTTAGCATGGTATTCAAATACTTTAAAGTAATTCAGCAATGCTTGGAATGCAAAAATAAACAAACTGCATCTATAAATACACTTTAGTAACATGGAAACACATGATGCAACAAAACGCTCCCATCATATATCTATAGCCTGTAGATATTGTGAAATCCACTTCTGGTATTCTGGTTAACTCTTCCACTATCGTGCGAAGCTCATAGCTTTATCAGGTTTTTCATACTCGCGGTTCTCGTCGCTAACAAGAGAGTTTGACCTTGAAGTCGGTAAACCTTGTTTTGCAGTAAGGGCCTGGGATTCAGAACCTTGTTTTGCAATAATATATATATATATTCATATATATATATATATATATATATATATATATGTATATATATATGTGTGTGTGTGAAGTTGCTTACCACATAGGTAACCCAAGAGGAAAGAACCAAGACAGTAGTTATTGCCACATTCTCATGTTTTGACTGATAAATTACGGATGAACACCACGTGGGTAAAACTCCATGATTTATGTTGATTCATACGCCCATACAAATGATAACTGCGTATGGAGTTGTTTCATCCCCCCCCCCCCGTCCTACGCACGTTGCGCCATCCACATTCGCCTTTCCCGCGCTCTCCCTTCTATGGATGTTGCCTTATGCACAACCGTATACAGTAATGGTATGTTGTGTATCTCTTGACACTCCTGACCGTTCCTTCCAGCCACGTGCTCTGCCATCTTTGTCAGTACTACCCCACAATCCAGTACACTTTACCCATCATTATCTGTTTCCCAAGTATACTTGTGAGTATCCTTTGAAAGCCATGTGTTGCCAACTAGTAGGCCCTTTTCAAAACACTTCTAAAAGGAGGTCTGTTCTTGTTAACTCCGGGAACGGTATACTTACCAATAATGCGACGCCATCTATTTTTATCCTTTTTCTCCATTCTAGGCTATTATGACGTCATTAGATAGTTTACCTCCTTCCACACACACCTCCTCATAGTCATCGAAATAACGTCTGTTGCAATTTCCTTTAGACTGTGTTCTTAGGGAAATTGCAACAGACGTTATTTCGAGGAGTGTATGAGTTGGATTGAGAGTGGAAGGAGCAATTTACACACCGTCATCAGTCAATTGACCCACACGTGCATATATATATATATATATATATATATATATATATATATATATATATATATAATATAAACTCGTATCAGGCTTCAATAATACGGGATGGTTAGATTCCAGATTCTTTAATTTACAAAGTACAACCTTTCGAAGACGTACAGCCTTCTTCTTCTTCAGGTACCGACCGAAAGGTTGTACTTCGTAAGTTAAAAAATCTTGAATCTAAACTTTCACGTCTTATTGAAGCTAGATACGATTTATATATATATATATATATATATATATATATATATATATATATATATATATATATATATATATGCACGTGTGGGTCAGGTGGCCGATGACAGTATGCAAATTGCTACTTACGCTCTCAATCCAACTCTATGAGTAGGACTGTGTGTTGAAGGAATTAAAAGATATAATGGTGTGTTGAAATGGCCTAGAATTGAGAAAAAAGGTAAAAATAGATGGCGTTGCCTTAATGGTATGTTGCCGTTCCTGGAGTAAACCATCCCGTCGTATTGAAGTCTAATACGAGTGATATGAAAATATATATACACACTGAAGTTGTGTGGCTATTTTGTAATCATATACATACATACATACATATAAAATTGCGATTTTTAAAAATGAATATGCAGTATATAAGGTCATTTGATGTAATAGAGGTTATTAGATTTTTCATTTACATGAATATTGAGATTGTTACTCTACAGTATTCTTATAACAAACACTGCTTGATATTGTTTCTTCTTACATATAATTTAATAATCAGTTCAAAGAGAACGTCTAGCATAATTTTAATGTCGGAAAGGGAGTTATATTTGTGCAGTTCCACTGAAAATTATCCGTTACGTATGCCATAAATAGCTGCCGTTACCCGAGGCTAGAAGTCAATAAGGAAAAAAAGGAGGAAGGAGAAGGAGTTTAGAGGCAATTGTCCCATATCATAAAGGAAGGCGGGTAGGAGTCTCTCTCTCTCTCTCTCTCTCTCTCTCTCTCTCTCTCTCTCTCTCTCTCTCTCTCTCTCTCAAGTAAAGGATAACATTAGTAGACTAGAATGAGAAAATCCTAATCCTGGTGCGTAAGTATGTTTCAGTTGAGTAATATGGATTATTCTCTAAAGGGGTATGAGCTTGAAGTTTTCAGCGCTTAGTGTCGCCTCATTAGTACCAAAGGAATTTAGACAATTGAGGGCGATACGGACAAGCCGCGCAACCATAGCACGTGTGACGTGGTGAGAAGAGGGAGTCTAGACGCGGAGAGGTTATTATTCCCTTGGACTTCTCTTGGTCGGAAATATACATGTACAGTGGGTTAGCAACCTCATTCTAAAAGCACCCGTCATGAATTTTAAGGCCGAATAAGTAGAGTACTGGTTTATAGAATATTAAGACGGAAATTATCGATATCGGTTGAAACTTTGGTCTCAGTTAAGATCAGACAAGAGTAAATGGTATACAAGTAAACTAATTTCAAGGAGAAGGTGAGGGACGCGAAGTAGAACATGTCAATTACTCGAAGAAATAAGAGAGAATAGCTGGACAAACGGGGGTTGGCATTAGTGTTAGGGTAGCCTACAGAATTATTAATGAAATGACCATTGATGAAAAGGAGGAAATTATCTGTCAAAACGAGTAATAGGTTAATGGTAACGACAGGAGAAGGAAGACCATAAATGCAGTGCATGATATTTTTTGGGGTAATGAGCATGAGATTTGAGGTAGGTGATTTGATTGACATACCAGAAGCTGATGAAGACCTGCAGGTACTTATGAATGAATTTCAGAGTTTGTGAAGTGAAACTTACAGGTGAAACACCAAGTCATGATTTGATCACAGCGGAGAAGATTTTAGCTAAAACTGCAAAGGACACCTCGTATTAGTTTACTAACTAGACTTGTTTAGCAGGGAACGGAATGAGGAAAAGCCTGATTATTTAAAGTGAATATATAGTCAAGGTACCAGAGAAAGCTGACCTAACTTAATTGTAGCAACTTCAGAGGCATTGCACTTGGGTCAGTTGCAATGAAAATATTCGGTATACTTTTTTGCAACAGGATGGAGAAAGAAATTGATTAAAAACTAAGCGATGAACAAAGTTCAGTTGAAAAAGCAAAAGTTGCAGAGATCAAATGTTTGTCTTAAGACAGTTGAAAATTCCCATCTGATGGCTTTTATTGATTGCGAGAAGGCATTTAACGACGTCTACGGACCAATACTATGTAAGTCTTCCATCACTGTGTCATTCTCGTCGAAATATGCAAGTTAATTGAAATTAGCCGTGAACGAAGCGTATTCAAAAGTCAAGTGAATCTGTAGTGAGTAGTGACGTGCTTCAAGTGAATATTATTTCACGTTTGCCATTTGTCTTTCTCATAGATTTTATAATGAAAAAGTGGTTGAAGGTGGAAGAAAATTCAGATGGGAGTAACGATATCTAGCCGACACCAGATAGGAAACTTTTTTTTGATTAGCTAAGCCCCTCAAGATTTACAAAGCTTCCTTGATAGAATGTATCATTTATGCTGTGAGAAGAAACTCAAAAACGAAATCGTAAGAAGAACAGAAGTAATGAAAACAGAGTATGCACAGAGAGATGATACAGATGTTGAGAGGACTGAGGTCGAGTCTTGAAAATATTTAGGAACGATGATATCCAACCCAGGTTCTCTTGAGGTGGAGTTTTAGTGAAAGCCTAAAATAGGCAAATCCAACAATGGGCAGACTTATGGGTCCTAGAAAAAAAAATGACAAATTGCACACGAAAGTAAGATTAGCCCTAAGTCTAGTATGACGTGGTATGTCAATGAAATAAGAAAAGATTTTGTCGATTTGAGAGTAAAGCTTTAAGAAAACCATTAGGAGTCAGATGGGAGGGTAGAGTTAGAATACCATTAGGGAAATTAACGGAAGTTCCATAATTTATGTAGATGAGATAATGATGAAAGGGAGATGGAGATGGCATGATAATTTAGGTCCTTCGTGCCAAAGTCTAATTCTTTAGACTTAGCTTCTTACAGTCCAGTGGAAAATAGTGTTAACGTTATAGTGGCTGTCAGCTGGGCTGTTGTGGGTACCAGGGGAATTGGAAGATCCAAACTTGGATGAGAACTGTGAGAGAGCAAGCAAGAGGTGATTGGAAATTTATGGAAGATAAACAGCAAAGACATTGGTGGTTGAATTTCACCGAGGCCCTTAATGTCGATGAAAAATGCTGCAGAATTTAAATAAGTGATATTCCAGTCCGAGAAGAACCCTAAAAGAGTTCAGAGGTCTGGTTAAACAAATCATTTATAACTAACTAAATAAGTGATAGGGAATCGTATAGCTAGGTAAAGGTTATTGGATTTATTTGTGGCGATGAAAGGTTTATTTCAAGAGAACATAAAGACTAATCTGATGACGACGATATAAAGTTTCCTTTAGCTGGTAATGTAAACTTTACCGAAGTAATTTGTTTTGAAAAATTAGTAATGATCGATTGAAAAAATTAAAATACATCGAACCTGTTGCTGTGACCACAGTCAGGTTAGGTACAGGTACACAGTCTGACGGGGGTCATTGATCAGTGTCGCCAAAATCTTAGTCAGAATATAAAAAAGAAGGAAAACAGTAAAAAAGAAAATGAAGTTCGGCTCTCTCTTGTTGATATAAACCGTTTAAAACTGGAAACGATTCGAAACAGGTTAGTCCCGAAGCCTGAAAGCCATAAGTGTCCCATGTATTTGTTGCGAGATGCTAGCTCTTGAGCCCGTAAATATAGACAAAACACCTGGAAGCTTTTTGTGGTCATGTTGAGGTATAGTTTAGTTGGAAAGATATAGGATAATCCAAAAGCACAAACAGAAAATTCATGTAACTTCGACGGTAAGGTGCTGATAGGTTGGCCTAGTAGAAAATTCGTGTAACTTAGACAATAAGGTCTGTTAGGTTGGTCTTGAATAGTTACGTTTTTGGCTCCGTTCCGAATCATTGACGATGCTTCTTGTATGAACAGTGCTCCAGTTTTAAAATGATAAAAGCTGCTCATAGGTACAACTTAGTATTATCTAAAATCAATACAGCTTAGTATAAAATATCGATGTGGCACAAGGTATAAAATATCTAAAGTTGGTACAACTAAGTATAGAATACAAAAAATTTGTTCAGCTTATTATAAAATATCTAAAGTTGGTACAACTTAGTATAAGGTATCGAAAATTGCTACAACTTCGTATAAAATGTCGAAAATTGCTACAACTCTGTGTAGAATATTTATAACTTGTACAGCTTAGTATAAAATATTTAAAACTGGTACGACTTAGTATAAAATATACAAAGCTAATTGAGGAGGGGACTAGGCAAGGTCCAGAAAACCTGGGGCTAAGTTGCTGTTGCCAACTGACTTGGCCTCCGCAGAGCCGGGAGTTTCCTGGTTCAAGAACTGCTTCAAGCACAGGAACGCATACACGACCTTACGCTGATGTAACCGGTTTTCCATAAGTCATCCTCTTGGGACTTGTGCAGATTCAGTGAACGTGTGTTGCCAAGTTAGCAGCGTCAGTGTGTGATGTTTCTCAAACTTCGGCTTAGGTGAAGAAATTGGTTTTGGAAAATGGTGTGCTTAGGGTGATTGCAGATGATACTGTAGAACAGAATTAGTGAAACTGTTATTGAACTGGAGAGATTATTTTTACCTTTTGTGGGAATAAAAATTAATTTTTGTATTTTTAGTCATGTAAATCTTCCACAAAATATATATATATATATATATATATATATATATATATATATATATATATATATATATATATAATATAAAAACTGGTTCAGCTTATTATAAAATATTTGAATTATATATATATATATATATATATAATATATGTATAATATAGTGTCTAAGTATATATATATATATATATATATATATATATATATATATATATATATATATATATATATATATATAGTATGATTGAATATGAATACAGTATATATATTGTGGATAAACAACCCTTCCCCAGCAGCTTAGATCTCCCGGGGGGAACGCGTTAGCTTGCTTCGATAAATGTCTAACTGTAAACAGGTTCTTTGCACATTTTGTTAGAGCGAAGGTTTGTCATCGTAGGAGGTGATTGGCTGCAATTGCGTCACGTTAACTCTAGTTTTCCTCAGTATAAACTTTTGAAAACCCAGAACACCGCATTTTTGGCTAATAATAGCTGTTTGTTGTGTCTGTTCGCTGAAGGCGGTAGTTCCTATGTATCGTCCGATATGCTTGCGCTTCTATTTTTGTTACGTCTCCACCAGACGTGGGCTGGATGAGACAACAGTGCTTACCCGTCCTAACCGGTCTTTGCGTTTAAAAAAAAGAAAAATAAATGTATTCGTTTCTTATGTTAGTAGTTGGATCGTTGAGGTGAATGATAAAAAGATATTTAAGTCCATTTGTGAGAAATGCGAGGAAATGTACGGAATTGATGTATATTATTGGCGAGTATTGTCATTCACGATTCCAGTAAAAAGGGTGAAATTGCTGACGTACAATGTACAATACTGAATGTGCTTTTTACTCTTGTTTGTGGTTTTTTTGTGCCAGAGTAAGTGTGTTTTCAGTAATATATATTTTGTGTGTGCGTATATGCATGTGTGTATATGTATGTATACATACATACATACATAAATACATACATATTACTGAAAACACACTTATTATAGCACCACAAAAACTCCATATATATTCTACACACACACGTGTATAAATATATATATATATATATATATATATATATATATATATATACATATATATATATAAAGAAATACCTGTATGTGGGTGTATGTTGTTAGTGCGAGACATTTACATGCAAAAGTCGTATATCTTCACACCTGTTGCCTAAGCGAAGGTTAACGGAAGGTGATGCCGTTGATAATAGAACCTTGCCCACAAGTTCTCTTTATAGGTTTTATTGACTTTGAATTGGGAATAAAGGTAAACAATCCTTTAAGGAAAAATAACTTGTAAGGTATTCTATGTCAGATTTTACCTTTATAAATATTAATTTACTAAAGAAGTTTTAGGAATTGATGCTAATATATAATATATATATATATATATATATATATATATATATATATATATATATATATATATAATATATGTTTTAACCTAAAACGTTAAGTTCATTAACTTTCAGTGAAAGAGAGTTCGTTTTGGTTGATCCGTAGCCAAGATGGTTTTTTTTATACCATTCAACGCTACACCTGCACATCTGCAGGTGGACCAACCTTCATGACTCATTAAGATCATATTCGAAGCTGTTGTCAGCGTTGAATGAAGGATGAAGAATGTGTGTATATATATATATATATATATATATATATATATATATATATATATATATATATATATATATATATTTAGGTGCAATATAATATAAAAATACTTTATATTTTCCATATATCTACTGTAT